>NW_027278916.1:0-208803 GCF_046629955.1 Centroberyx affinis
ATCACATTCATTACAAAGTAGCATTTTCTAGGCTCTCCATAAGCACTGCATCAGAAACTGGACTGTTGTAAATCCATTCACAGTGAACTGCCAGTCAACCGAGAAGAGAAGAGTGATCTGGCTTTACTTACTTTACTAATTTTCCAATTAAAATAATCTACTTTCAACTTTATCCTCTCTGCCTTTTAGAATAAATTTTACTTAGAATGCATGCAATTTAAGTACAATGTAGTACTAACCTAGTAGCAACTCCTGAATATAACATTATATATATGTAAGTTAACATTCAGTTTTCTTGCCAACAACATTGTTCATGTACAAACCATGACAAATTATATTAAATCCTCCTTTTCATAAGAATATCTTGCATCACATTAAAAGGAAAACATATTTATACAGTATGACTTTGACAGTATGAAGACTAAAACATACCCTTTCATCTCTTCTGATGCTGCTTTACTTTTTGCAGCTGCACTTCCCATTTTAACCTTTATCAAGTTCTCTAAATGTCTTTGCGGGGGAAGGAGGTTGTTGTGTGTAGAGTTGTAGTCACACTATTGAATGTTCTCATCTTGCTCAGTTACTGTGGTAATGTTTTTTTTTTTCAACAAACACGTTAATTTTGTTTCAATGTCAGATGATTTTGAGGATGTGCAGCTGCAGGAGTGTACAAAAAATTAAGACATTACAGATCTCAGCAAGCATCACTTCATCCATCTTTACATGGCAGCTCCAGTTATTTCCTTTTTTATGTACAGAACAAACAGGCTGAAAGCAGCAACCCTGCCTACAGCAGTCAGACTGTACAATACAGAACTGAACGGAACAAAAGATGGATAGCTGAAGTCTTTGGGGTCTGTTTTTGTTTTTGTCTGTTTTGTGTTGTATATTGTTGTTCTTTTTATGGCATTTCAAAATGTATGCATGGTTGTATGTAAGTGTATGGTTGTATTTTGTAAATGCGTATGTATGAGTATGAATGAATGGGTGCATGTGTGTATATAGATATGTGTAGTTTTTACATTTTTATGAAGGACAATCATGTATAGATATATTTCTTTTTTTTATTAATGTAAATTCTGCTTCTATTCAGTTATTAACTGTGAGCATGAATACTAATAAACTCAAACTCAAACGCAGTAACTTAAGACTTTTTTTTTGCATTGAATCAATCTGTGAAAATGTTGAAAAGATCATTTTTTGAAAAGCCAGCAATATGGGTGTATTTCATTGTGAAGCAATGGCAACACAAACTATAGCATTCATTGTTCAATGTTATAATTCCTGATGTGAGTTGCAAGCCTCTATGAAATATTCACAGATTCAGTCAGTGAGTGAATCAGGAAACAGGTTTGAAAAGCAAAGAGGAAATAAATGTTAGTATTCAGAACACAATCAACAATTATGTTGCAATGGAAGTTCATGAAATTGAGTAAGAAATACAAGTTTCATATTCAGTTCCTCCATGAGATATTGTCACTCAAACTATTGAATGTGTTACCATCTAAGTCATTGATGTAACATTAAACGACATAATTTAAACTGAGCCTTTCAACTCTCAACTTACTGTCATGCCCTGTAGCTCTTACTGCATTGAATGCAAAACATAGACAAATATTGTTGATATGATATTTAAAAACAAACAAACAAACAAACAAACAAAGGATAAAATGCAGGCATTAGCAACACACATCCATGTTCTCAACAGGATCTTTGTCCACACGAGGGAGCTATCGGCTTTGGTCCTATTTCATTGAAGCTATACTGCATATAAAGACTGTACTGTGTTTGTAGGAGAAATTATATTTTTTCATGCCAAAGACGCCCAAATGGAGAACCCCAGAACAGACAGAGAGACATTGTGTTAACTGGTAGCTTAAATGAAATTACCTTAAAATGTATATATTTTCCTTTTTTCAGAAGACCCACCATCAAGAGTCTCTGGGTGTTCCCAGACTGTTGGACTGACAGACTGACTGCTGTAAAACTTCATATTAATGCTGCCTAAATTTAAAATCTGTCTCAGTAAAGCACTGAGCGCTCTGCATCGTTGAAAGGCTATGGGAGTCTTACAGCAATTATGTCTTAGTGGGAAACTGGAGAAACTATAGATTTCTATTTTTCATTTTTGAAAATGAAATGACAAAAAATTGTTATGGCGCACATCTGATGCTTCCTTATCTGATGCTTCCAACATTTTCTTATTAATATGCTAAATATGTTACATTTTCATTGTTTGAATGATAGTGGGTTTTTTTTAAAGAACTAGTGAAGATTTACAAATATGACTTTAGTAATAATATCTTTAAGCCAATTAAGATATTCAGTTTACATCAAATATCGATTTAAAAAAAACTCACGGTTAAAGAGAGCAGACAGGCATTTTGACCTCTTCAGGATGAACGTCCATTGCGGTTCTTCTGGTCATGGCAGCTGACCTTTGCGGCTGTGTGTTGGGTGTGAGGGTGGCGAGGGGGCAGGAGGAAGCAGGCCAGCCTGGCGCTGTGTGCCCGACCTCGGGGCAGACAGGTGCTCCTCCGCTTAGCCTATGTGGAGCTCGGCCCCGGGGCCCTGACCTTTGCAGGGGGGCTCCTGGACCTAAGAGCCAGGCGCAGGTGACCCCGCTGACGGCGTTTTAGCTTAGGGAGCCGCTTCACCTTTAGCACAGCCACCCCACTATGTCAGGGCGGATAGAGGAGAGTCACAGGGGTCGTGCCACTACGTATCAGCGGAGCCTGCTTGTCTTTTTGTTTGCTAACCTGTAAGCCCCTGACTCTGTTTAGCAGACCAGTCATCATAACGTTTAGCCTCATGGTCTTTACAAAAGGCAATGTGACGTACAGTACACTGATGAATCCACATTATAACATTATTATATTCCATCTCATGCTGAATGTTATTTTCTTTTATGCAATAAAAAACAAATCTTTCATTATTTTATTCTTTTCTGGTGTTTCGTGTTCCTCTGATATGTGGATGTTTGTTTCCTTTCTGTTCATTTTTATTGCCACAATTTCACAAAGAAGAATAAGACACTTTGTTGTTTCTTCTCTTTGTTTATTCAAAGAAATACAGTGTGTATAATACAATTTTATTTTCATCAAATGCAATAATACAGTCCAACATGACATCATCCATATAAAACATAACATTTACCTTTAAAACATTTTACTTACATTAATCAAATAATTACATTATTTACAAATCAGTTCAAAGGATTGTCTCTCAATATTATTCTAATGGCCTTACATTAAAAATTCTTGTTCTTTCACCTTTTGTCTTGGTAAGTGCTGGTCTATTTGTTTTTTCATTTTATAAGTCGCTCATTCACATTACATTTTACTATTATCTTTAAGAGAATCCTATAGTAACAATCAATGTCCAGTTAGTGCATTAGTATCAATTCTCATTTTCCATATTTTGTCCTTCATTCTCTGTTTGTCTTATAAGGTGCTAAATCTTTGAGGTTGATGTGAAGGGAACTTGGGGATGAGAGTGACAGGCTTCTTTTGAGCAGTGAAAATCGAAGGGCATGCCAATGATAAAGACAAATTCATGTAGCTGTAGCATTTGAACAACTGTATGGAATCAGATTTATTCAGGCTATAGACATATACAGATGAACAGAGTTTTAGTTGTCTGTAGCTGTCAAGGGGCTAGGAGGACACTGGGCTTCTAGTCGCTGTATGGACGGCGGTCTCTTTTGGGTTTTGGCAGAGGTGGGGATGTCGGTGAAGACCACGGGTCGGCCGTCGGGGCAGAGCAGGACGCTGGAGTCGGCCTCACACTTAGTGGTTCTGCTTGGCCATAAGGCCTCAGCCGGACTGGGCCTCAAACCCAGGCTGCTGGGGGAGAGAACCTCTGTGTTTACCACCGACACACCCGCCTGACTCATCTTGATCAGCATGTCCAGCGACTGCTTACGACTCTCCAGAGAAGCCTTCATTGCCTTCCTCTCGCTCTCCTCCTCATCGTCATCCTTTTCCTCCTCTACCTCCTCGTCTTCTTCCTCCGTCTCTGTCGTGTTGTCTTTCAGGCCGCCGTCCTCTCTCACGCCCTGGTCACCGGGGGCGACCGCATCTGTCGAGTCTTTCTTCACTGACAGGTCGAGAGGCCCTTCGCTCTGGCGGGCCGTCCGCTCCAGAGCCTGGTGGATGTGCGAGAGCTCGCTGCGGATTTTGTTCAGGTGTTCCCAGAGGTGGCGCTGGGCGGGAAGGTCCTCTTTCTCCAGGTGGGAGATTTTGCGCTCAGCCTCCTGGTACTCCTGCAGGGCCTTGGAGAGGTCGCTGAGGAGGGCAGCCACTGACTCTGAAGCTCCCTCCCCCATTGTCCGGGCAGCGGTCGAGTCCTGGCTATTGGGTCCCCCACAATTGGGAAGAGAGGATGATTCACTGTTGGGACTGGTGAGGGAATCACTGTACCAGGATTCGGTAAGCCGAGTCTGGGGCTGAGCACTCTGTAAACTAAGGAGGAGAGAAGTATTTAGAGATTTTCAATTAGATACCTACGACATTTACGTCTACCACAAAAAGAAATACCCCTACATGTATGACACATACTATAGATAATTCTATGATGAAAATAACAATGATCACACTACTACTACTGCTACTGCTTCTACTACTGTTACTACTAATAACAAGAGGAAGAAGAGGAAGAAGTAGAAGAAGAAGAATGTATTGAGATTCTTACCTGCTATGGAGGAGAAGCTTGTCCGCTGCCATAGTAAGAGTTGAAGCATTCTGGATGTTCTTTAGAAGGTCCAAGGTGAAGCCCATGGCCGGCTTCTTTTCCATGGGGGACTCGTGGTTCCCCAGTGGGGCCCCGGTCCTCTTGAGGCCCCACCCTGCTTTACCCTCCTTGGCTGTAGCCTGCAGTTTATCCCCCAGCCTGTAACCTGGGTCAGGGGACTCTCTCTGCGGTGACACCCAGCCAGCAGGGGACACCGCGGTGGTCCCCGGCCGCAAAGCAGGCACTTTCCACAGATTGACTTTGGGCTGGTAGCCAGACAAGGGATTAGCCTCCAGACTGTTTGCGGAGGTTTTGAGCCCTTTGCCGGCGTCACTCTGACCGGAGGCTGGACCGAAGGTGTGCTCACACAGGAAGGGGTAGTAGAGACGAGGAGGGAGGAGGGCTCTGTCTGCATGAGGGTGCGCGCTGGAGGCAGGGTGCATGAGCTGAGCGGCCGAAGCGAGGAAGGGAAGCTGGGCGAGCTGCGCGTGGGTTTGGGCAGTGACGTTGGTGGCAGCAGTGGGAATAGCTGAGTTCACGTAGGAGAAGAGGCTGGGGCTTATGGGGTAGCCCACCCCGAGGACTGACAGGTTGAGTCCGGTGGGATCCTGGTAGTCCACCAGGTTGGGCGGAGGAGGGTAGCAGGGGATTGAACTGCCCACGCGGGGCTGGGCACCTTCAGCCTTGGCCTTAGTGTGGCTGGTAGCTAGCAGCCTCCACTGCTCTGACAGCAGACCGGGGGCTGTTAGACATGTTTTGGACAGCTTATAGTGTTTCAGCTGGGCCTCTACCTCCACCGAGCGCGCCCGTAGAAGCTGGTCTTCCAGGGAGAACATGTCAGCCATCAGGAGCTCTGATTCTGGCCGTTTGGTTTTCTTGGTGGCACCTTCTACAGCGTCTCCTCTGTTGCTGCCGTTACTGGAGCTCTCCTTTGTGAGCTCTGCTCCCTCCGCTCGTCCTCCCTCCTCTTCATCTTCTGGCCCCTGGCTTTCCCTGTCCTCTCCTTCCTCCTCCATTATCCTTCGCTGCCTGGGTCTCTCCTCAGTCCCTGTTACTTGCTCTGGCTCATCTTTCCCAGTTGCATGGATGCCGTGTGCCTGCTGGAGGGGTCGGAGCTGGTCCGGGTGCAGAATGTTGCCCTTTTTATACGGCCAGTCTGACTCTATGAGCAGGGACAGGGAGTTCTTACATAGGCTGTACTTCATATGGTTGTACAGGTGGGACTTCTCCATGCAGGTGAAGGGGCACTGGAAGCATTTGTAGTTGTAGGGTTTGCCCCATGGCCGGGGAATGTAGTGGGGCTTCTTGGGTTTGCGCTCCTTGTGTTTGCAGGCGGACGTCACTTTACACGCGTCGTCCTTGGACATGATTGAGATAGACCGCTCACAGTCTTGGTGTTTATCAAGATTATGTGACTGTGTTAGACTAATGAGATTTCAAGTTAATTTTTTTAGACATTAGTACATTTCATTTGTTGTGAACGTTTCCTCGGGCTTGAATGTAGATGGGTGTGAAAAAGAGCATTCTCTCTACACAAGTGGAGCGGGGCCTGTGGAATACAAAAGACAAATTGTTAGAATGATGAGTAAAGAAAAAAAAAAAGTCAAAACATCAAAAACATCAGATTGACAGTGTAGCTATTATCTTTTCAATTTATCAATTTTACTTCTTGACTTGTGCTTCGTAACTCTGAGGAAAGGAGACAACTCTTCAGAAATGCAGCCATGTTACGGTGTGTGTCAAAAATTAGCATCTTAGCATCTGAGATGAGGTTGTATGTGCACTGAAGGGTGTTATGTATCAGCATGCACATATGTGTATTATGTGAGTGCATCATGTGTTGTCTGCCTACGCTGAGTGTTGCCACTAACCTAACTGCGGGGAGGCCCACACTGCTCTGTTCTCACTGTACCTGCCACTACTCATTAGTTCCAGTGCAGTACCAGGCGCTAACAGGGCCCAGGGCTGGGGGGCAAACAGGCCGTCCCGGGGGGCTCTGCACCTGTGCAGGGGGCCTCACTCACGGGCCCGCCTGGGTTCAGGGCTGGACCCTCGGAGGTCGGCTACAGGCACAGCGAGGCCTGGGTGAGGGTTGCATAGGGCGGGCTTGGAAGGGAGAGGGAATGGGGGTATGAGCCCTGGTTCCTAATGAGAGCCTGGCGTCATGCCTATAGGGCATCATTAGTGCCAGGGAGGGATCTGGGTCAGGGCGCAGTGCCCAAGTTCAACTGCTCCCCTGTACTCTGCCTCGTCTTGCTACTTCTGCATTTGGAGTTGGGATGGAGGTTTCAAAGTTCAGAATTTGTCAATATACAGTCAGAGTATGGACTATGAGCAGTTAAATTTGTGATTATGCATATATCAAGCGGTAAATGAGATATTTCAGTGTCTGCCCACAGAATTAAAATGACTTTACTTCTACATGTCGTGACTTACAAGGCAAACAACCTCTCGGCACCAATAAACCTTCCAGCTGCATTTATTGTAATATTTATTTTTTGAAGCAATTTAACTCTCGCTTTCTTCCCTCTATGAAATACATGATAAAGTATAGCTTGTACATCTACAGTAATCTACTATTTACCTAGGATTTAGTTATTGTTCACTCTCCAAAAATTGTCTATTTCTCTTTTGCAATTTCTCTTTCTCCTCCTCTTTCTCTTTCTCTTTATCGTTCTCTTTTTCTTTCTCTTTCTCTTTCTCTTTCTCTTTCTTTGTCTTTCTCTTCCACTTTCTCTGGTATTGTTTAATATATATACGTAACATGAATTGCATTGCATTGGTTTAATTAATATCCCTTTCCCCAGCTCCTCTCAAATAGATTAAAATATCCAACAATTAAATGATTTTTTTCTTCTTCAATTAAATCAGAGAAACTTTGTGATCTTTCTCTACTTTGAGCGAAGCCGCTGGGTGAACCCTGCGGTGAAAGAAGACGTGAGTGAGCCTGCTCCTCAATTCAAAAGACTCTGCTGTGAGGCTTTTATTTTGTCTTTTTCCCCAGGTCATTCAAGGATGAAAGTCTGTGTGATGTTCGGGGTCCATGCTGAGGTAAAACAAACTTTACCAACCCGTTTTTTTTTTTCTGTCTTTACACTGACTTGTCTTTTTACAAGATAACTCTTCATCACAAGGCTTTGAAATAAAGACGAATGTCTCTGACACAGGTGAGGGATGAAGTGGGATGTCCAGATATAGTCAAAGATGGACAACCTCATCCATAGCACGAAGGGTGATGATGAGAGAGAGACACTGTGACTCTAACACAGGATGGCAGGCTGCTCACCCGATTGGCCCTTCAGAACTGGCCCGTTAGTGTTCGACCATTTGATTGGCTCGCTTGTCTGCCCCGGGGCTCTGACCTGGGTTTTGAGCTCATAATGGAGTCTAACAGCTGCTACTAGAAGCCAATCAATAAAAATCATTTTTACAGTTGATTTTTCCCACTCCTGGACACTGCTATCTGCTCCCCTCCCTGTCGACTGTGCACTTTGGCCCCCCGCTGTCCCATATCCAAACCCTGCGGTCTTGTTTTAAGCTTTTAGGGTTGATGATCATACAAGCCTAAACGCTTGAAACATCTATCGTTTCAATTAAGGAGGTTCACCACACTAAAAGCTTTGACAAGTTACATGCAATAAAAACCACACCAATGACAGCCTATGGGACTGGGTTATGGAAAAGGGGGCCTTTGTCCACAAGATCCAATATGAGCTATTGATTTACTTCAAGTGAGACGAGTAAAGGCACAGAATTGTCCAATCCAAACACCACCTACCCACGGGCTGTAACTGATATTGTTTATAAGCTGTTATGTTTTTTAAAGTCATAGTTGCACTCTTTACCTAAGATGGAGGTCGGGATAGTGTTGGCCGTCTCCGTCTGAAAAATAAAAGGTCCTGGAAGAGAAGATGAGAGAGAATTTAAGAGTTATTTTTCTCATTTTCATGCTTCATTTTAAATATAATACGCATGAAACAAATTTCCTCCAATTTCATCCAACAACATTTTGACAAACATTTCCAACAAACACTATTTGTGTATAATTTTAAAATAGAAAGGGGATTTGCTGACATTTACATTTGCCAGTAAAATATTTGATAATGATGATGAAAACTGATTCAAGGTTCAAGGATTCTTGGTTCAAGGAAATGTTACATCCATCAGTATTATATCATGTTATACTAGTATTATATGATGTTATATTACAGTATAAAAACTGTCATAGTACAATTGCAGTCTATAGATTAAAAGATGTTATCACAAAAGGTACAAATGATAGCAAATAAAAAAAAACTTTAAGATTACTTCTTCCCTGTATTTCATGTAATTTTGTGACAGAATTCAATCTTATAATTGAATAGCAGCCTAGTTGCATCAAAGCTGAAATAAATAAAAGCTCACATGCCATTCTTATACTTTTAAAAAACTACAAAACACTGATGTAGGCCTACTACAATTGAAAGTTAAAAAAAAAAAGCTAAATAAAAATCTCCATGCAAATAAAATGTGGACCATTTACAGCAGGCCTCCCGTCTTAATTTCCAAACACACACATCAACTTAACCAACTAACCGGCTTTAATGTCACAGGGAAGTTGAAAGCAGGGAATAAACGTGGTGTGCATCCATACCTGCAGAGTGCAGAGTGTCCCGGTGTGGCTGGCTGTCACTCCTCTGCGCAGCGGTACCGAGAGGGCAGCGCGTCCCGCTCAAATGGGAGCGCAGGAGCGAGAGTGGGAGATATATATTGACTAGGAGCATTGCCCGGAGGCACTACAATACAGCAGCTCCCCCCTCCCTCCCTCCTCTCTCCTCCCTCCCTCCCCTGGATTGTCAAATGTGGTCTCTACCTTGCAGCCAGGATGCAATATAACAACTTCAACAATATTGGCAAAGGTTAGGTTAGTGGGTTCTGTCGTTATAACCGAGGTTAAAAATGAGATTTGTCTGGATGAATTCCTTCAGGATAATGCAGTTTTCATGGAAGCTATAGTCTACACGGAGCTGCTTAACTTGTCTGCCTATGTTATTGCTGTCACTGGAGTAAAGCAGGAGACAAATACAGTAGGCTGCTTACCTTGGAAAATGAGGTGCTTTAGTTATTACAGTCTCTGTGTCTAAACTCTCCTAAGCATTATCCACTAAACGGTACTGTATATGTAACTGACTGGAGTTCAGACTTCTCGTTGCACGGGCACAACTCATGTACAACGCACAATGTTTACACAGGCATTACTGTGTTCATTTATTTCTACGGTAAGGCCTGTATTAAAGGAGGCATGAGACAGCAGCATCTCTAATGGCATCACTGCAAAAATGTCACTAAACATCTTAACACGTGATCAATTTTGTATTGAAATCGCATTTTTCTTAAAATACCTGAAATCAATTTTGCCAGTGATAATTTCACTTGTCTTCAAATTCAGCTTCACTTGTCCCAAGATTTTTCTTGAAGAAACTGAGTCACTCCATCAGGATGAAGATAATCTCACTTAATTTAGGAAAATGCTTGAATTTGAAACAAGATGATTTGCAATGGAAACAAATGAAATTAAAGCACACCATTAGCAGACTTTTTTTTTTTAATGTATTTTTATTTATTTTATTTTTTTACAAAAAATAAGATTTTAAGACTGTTATCAAAATGAATAAGCATTTGTAGTGCTGCAGAAATGCATTTGTTTTTGTAGAACAAAGGCAATTTTGCTAAATTTTGTTCTTGTTAAATCCATTATGTTTAAATTTGACACATTTCAAAACTGTTCAGCATTTAAAAAATAGTCTGACTGTGACTATTAAAGATTTAGACTAGGATAGATACATTTCTCTAAAATGTTTCCACGTGCAGACTGTGACAAATTTATATCTATCTATCTATCTATCTATCTATCTATTGAAAAAAAAATCACCATTGCCAATTAGGTCTGATCCCTTATGGGCAAAATTGTTTTTAAAGTTGTGTAGTGCTTTCAAATTAATAATGTTGGTCTGTAATGTTAAAGGTGCATAATAATTGGAGTGAATTCAAGCAAAACAAAAGCAGAGACTGAAGCTGTCAATCTGCCACACAGAGATATTCCTCACATCTGTCAGTTTATGTGACAGACAGCTTTCCGGATGAGAGAGTTTACAATCTCTTCTCTGCTGAAGCATGCAGTTAAACATACGATTGTTTTAGACTAGATTTTCATTTCCCCATTTTTTTTTATCATCTATTAATATCTTTGTGAATTGCAGTGTATCATATTCCATATTTTAAAATGTATTATTAAATTTCTTATTAGATTTTGTTGATTTTACCTCTTGGATGGGATGGGAGCATGTCTGTAAATGTATACTTCTATATGTGTGCATTAATCAGTCATAGACCTGTGTGTTTTTGGTGCGTGCACGTGTTCATGTGTGCACGTTTCTCTATGTAAGCTTGCACATGTGTGTATGTGTCCATGTGTGTTTGAATGAGAAGTGTGTGTATGCGCTCACGACGGCTGTGTGCTTGTGCCTCTCTGTGACTCCAACACAGTAAGTATGAGTGTTTAAGTCAGCAGGTGTATTCAGGTAGAAGTGCGTTTTGGGGCGGCTGGAGGTTGTTTCCCCTCCGCTTCACCTCACCCACAATGCCGAGCGGGTGAGCGAGCAGGGCGGGCGGGCGGGGGTGGGGGGGTGGGGGGGCGAGTCAGTGCAGCCTTCCTCCAAGGGAAGTGATTAGTGCAGCGGTACCAAGGCACCAGATAGGTTACTGACATAAGCTGCAAGATCACATCCAGAGGCGATGACTGACGTATGTCGCCTCTGACAGTTCAGACTCACTTCATTTCTCTCTTTTCCTCTAACTCTTGCTGTCTCCCTCTCTCCCTTCCTCTGTCTCTCTCTCTCTCTCTCTCTCTCTCTCGTTCTCAATCCTCTTTCCTGCCTCTCTCCACTCCTCTTTCTTCACCCTCTTTTCCCCACACTCTCCGTCTCTTTCCCTAACTTTCCTTTCATGCCGTCTTTCTAACCCCACCCTCTCTCTCTCTCTCTCTCTCGCATCCCTCTCAAGCTCCCTTATCTCTCTCCCTGCTCCACCCCCCTCCACCATCGCTGACTCTCTTAGCCTGTGGCAGGCTTTGGGTCAACTCCAGGTTTCTTCATTTCTCTCCTCTGGCTGGGTGGGAGGCGCGCATGCGAGCCCCTTTGAGAAATGTCAGTGTCCGTGTGCTGGGAAAGTCGGGGGCCCTTCACGAGCCATCAGGCCCGCTGTCACGCCGAGGCGGCCAAATGGAGACTGACAGGCCACTCCATAGGGCCTAACCATCTGTACCAAATGTGACAGCAGGGGAAAGAGGATGTCTGGTAAATCAGGAGGAACGACAGGAGCGCACAACGAGATGGACGAGAGCGAAGGAAGTAGAGAGGGAAGGGAGGCAAGAGAAAGAGAGAGATCCTCCACTTCTTAAAGCAAGGGCACATGGGAGATGATGTCAGTTTTTTTTCTAGGGAGTAAGAGAGAGACTATTTCTCTCCAACTATGGAGACACTTGGGAGGCTGTGTCAGTTCCTCCTGTTAAGTGTTACTGTGTCTAAGTGGGGACTTGCTCCTTCAGTGCTGCCACTTCCTTCGACCTCTTTATTGTTGGATCCACAAGTCTGTTGTGGGTTAGAGAGAAGAGTGTTGGTGTGTGATATGTCAACTGTTTCAGACTACATAAAAGTCTAACATCCTTGTGGGATCCATCAACATCTCATGCTATGATACATTACTCCATCTGTCCTATGCTATATATATTGTTTATTACTGATGGGCTCTGATGTGAGACAGTACACAGTCTCCCATCGCCCACCACATTTACTTCCTATGGAAACTTCAAAATAGTGTTATTTTTATATAATCCTATATAAAACGGCCAGATGTAGCTGCATATCATTTATCATATCAAATTCTGATTTTCTCACTTGAGTTAATGCTAGACACTTCACTCAACATAGCGTAAGCTAAAGTGTTAGCATGAAGCACTGGAGCAATGATCTACCAGGAAGCCAATGACTGATTTTGGTTTCTATGTTCTCATCACTTATTATACGGCTTTATTGAATACTTGATTCTGATTGGCCTATCTGTGATTTCTGAATATCAGACCGCTGTTTCACATCTAATCATATCACTCCACAGGCTAGAAGTCCACCTGGCTAACCTGGAAACATGGAAGATTTTTCCAATTTTACTTTTAATTTATTCAGAGCGCACAAAACTTTTGATTGCTGGTTAGAGGCTAAACGGCAATCTTACTGAATTTGTTTACATTGCTATGGTTGTAGTTCTGCTACAGTGCAGCCCATGGATGCTAGCCTCAGTCGTTTCTGTGGCTGCACTCCTGTTGGACGTTTTTTTTTTTTTGGCAGAAGCTTGTAAATTACTTTAGCTTGTAATGAATCATATTAAATCAATATTTTGTGACAAATGATTAATGTCTTTGGTAAGTAGCTGTGTAATAAGTGGGATAATGTACAGTGAGCTGGTCAGGGTCTTGATTCACCCTGTCGGGTCTTTTTTCCGATACTGATCAGCTCACTGTACATTCCCCAAAACACTCCCAAAAACTCAGTGTATTCCTTTAAGCCCGACTGCAAACTGCAGTCTTTTTTACAGAGTTGCCTTCAGAGGGAAAAGTAGAGACAAAAATATCAGGGATATGCTGGGTGAGACTTGCAGTGTGAATGCAGAAGTCTCCTGGCGAGTTGAGGGAGTTGAGGCTCCTTATGGAGAGGCATCTGGGGAGGCTGACAGGAGCACTCTATTACCGCTCAGAGAAAGGAACCCAAGGGCTGCTACAACACCGCTACCAGGGAGATCCAGCTGTGCAGATGCCTCCCAACACACACACACACACACACACACACACACACACACAAACTCATGCAAATTAAGAGAAATTTTCAGCACACACATGCACCCACCCTGTGTGCACGCTCACACAAGATGGACTACGGTGTGAATAGAAAGATAAATAGACAGGTAGGAGGAGGGATGGATGGAGGACAGAAGCTGGTTGGAGCATTAAATGGCAGCCTCTCGCCCAGGTGAGTCTCCTTCAGCCTCTTCCAGTGAGTTTAGGGCCTGAGGTGGAATAGCTAACAGCTCCTCTCTTAGCCTGCGCTGCTGGGCACATTAACTAAACTCATATCGCTCTCAGCCACTATCAATTATTCACCACCCCCTCCCTTCTTTCCCTGCTTCCCCTCCTTTTCAAAGGAGAACAACTCCACCAGCCATTCCCAGCTTTACTAATACACAGCCACAGAGAAAAAACAACCAAATGCCTTTGGTGCCTTCCTTTGGTTTTCTTTAGCCCCCGATGTGTTTTATAACTGAAAACTGGCAGCAATGGCTTGGAATAGTCTTTAACATGCTAATAATGTTCTTACATCATTATTGCATGACTATAGTTTATATATACAGTAGCTGTTCCATGTATAATTGAGTTTGAACTAATTCTGCACAGTGAGAAATGTTAGATATATATGTGATACTTAGTTAATCCCATTGAAAAAATCTATTTTCACTTCACAGTGGTCGTGGCACAAATAGAGATTCAGTTCCACTAGGCCACACTGCCACTCAAATTATATTGACCTATTCAAAAATTATTAGCTGTGAGTAGTTTGTCTCATTTACAGCATGTGGTCGCTGTGCAAACTGAACCATCATATTTCCCTGAGATTTGACTGGTCTTTGAGTTTATTTCCTGATTATAATACAGAAAAGGCATTTGATGTCTTGTAAGCTTTCAGACCCACTTTCCAGATCCAGCAGTCTTGACAAGACAGACAACTGTCCATCTTTTTTAGGTGAACTGCCCCCACAGTATGTCAGGGAACACCGCTGGGAGCACACAATGAGACATTTTCAGCTTTACACTTAAATGAACCCACGCAATTATACAGACGAGGGCCGGACGAGCGCTGGCCAGTTTCCAAGGTGAAAAAGCAGCCTCCAAAGTGATCTGGGTTGATATCTGAAAAGGGCAGATGTCAAGGTTCAGTCATGACTGGACGTATGACTCGCTCCATTTTCCTCTCAAGATATCTATGCCCGTCTCTGGATCTTAACTAAATAGGAAAAACATCAGATATGGATGCTGCTTTACGTGGATCTGCATAGAATCACAATAGGTGAGAAGGGTGTGTTCACTTGGAATGAAGCTTCAGCCGAGGCCTAACACTCTTATCGTTCATAGTATCGATATATGCCTGCTGTATCTCTCCGTGTGAAGTGACATGGAGTTAACGCTGACTCCGTTGCTGTGGGTCACTGACAGGAAGCAGCTGGTGCCTCGGTCGCCTTGGTTTCGCTCATCGTCTCAGTCTCCGCCTCCCATTTTACCAGCTGCCCCCCTGAACACACCCGCCGGACGCGGGGTCTCTCTTGCCAAGGCACCTGTGGGTGTCACCTGATGGGGGAAAAGCAAGTGGAAATGAAAGGAAGCAGCCGATTCTGTCAGAGCGCATCAGGTCTCCTGTCCGTCAAAGCGCTGACCTTCGGGGTGTGTGTGCGTGCGTGTGTGAGAGTGCGTGTATTTGTGTGAGTCTATCAACAACTCCACTGAGCCACTGTGTGTATATGTGTGTGTATATGTGTGCATATTAAGTCACTGACCCACAGGGAGTGTATGTGAGTGTGTGCATATGTTTGTTCATCAATGCAGGGTGTGTGAGTCCATGTGTGTACATTAGCGCCTTGATCCCAGGGAGTGAGTGTGTCCGTAAACACATAGACCTTGAGGGTGTGTGTGTGTGTGTGTGTGTGTGGTGACTGTCTATCACAGTGCAGTGATCTGTACAAGATATAGCTGCTGCGGCTGGTAAGTCATTGACAATCTTCTACTTCTAAAAAATGAAACATCCTGGCACTTCAGTATTTTCACATAAATCTCAGCATCGCCGACTCGCAAATTCCCAAAGCTAGTATCCGTTACCAAACAAACAGATCCGTAATACGAAATGCTAACCCCCAGTAACCATCCATATGTGTTGGGACCACAGTACCAGCATGTCTTCTTGCTGGGACCGGGGCTGCTATTCCCTCAGCAGCAGTGCCACCTCTCAGCGCTGCACTCTGGGGACCGGGGACAAGAGGATGGTGTCAGCCAGTGGCCCAGCTGCAGCCAAGGCCCCCTGTACACCCCAAAGCCAGTGACCCCCATCCCCCCCAACCTCCCTCGCTCTCTGGTTTTAACTGGACGGGTGGTGGTGGGGGGGGGAACACAAGAGAGAGAGAGAGAGAGAGAGAGCCTGCGCCGCGAACTCCTGGAGGACGGCTGGTCGGCTCTGGCTGTCCAAGCGGGAGGAATTGAGGGAGACAGGGACCAAAGCCCGTCAGCTCCATCCCTTAGGGTGCCTCGGCCTCCCAACTACAAGTCCATGTTTTAGCATACCATATGTTCACCCTCCCCGCACACACACACACACACACACACACCCCCACACACACACACACACACCCCACCCCCCGCACCCAGTTAGCAAATAAACAAGTCAAGAAGCTATAGCTAGGGGGAAGTCTTGTTTCCCTCTTTACTGGCTGTCGCTCTCTCTCGCACTCGTATTCGCTCTCCTCTCCATGCGGCGTCCTCATGCAGTACATTTGGAGGATCACGTGATTTGGGGAATATAGAATCATGTTGGGTATGAGATGGATGATGTAGAAAGTGTGATAACATTTTGTGTTTTGTGAACTCTCTGTATTTTATTGTGAGTGCATCCGGTAAACAGAAGTAACACTGTCAGGCTTCATATCTGAAAAACAATACAGTGAAATGTCTTAAGTCTGACATATCCTTCAAATGTCCAGGCCTTGTTTTACATTGAAGCTTTTTCCTTGAGTTAGGTCTAACTATTGCTGATTTGAACAAGGCAGTGTGCTCTCTCCAGCCAAATACAACCCTCATGACCCAGCGTGTCCTCAATTAAACATAAAGCCACTTTTTTCATTTTTTTCATTTTTTTTTCAAAATGAACCAAGTTGTCTGGTGATGTTT
This sequence comes from Centroberyx affinis, assembly GCF_046629955.1. Classification (NCBI taxonomy): domain Eukaryota; kingdom Metazoa; phylum Chordata; class Actinopteri; order Beryciformes; family Berycidae; genus Centroberyx; species Centroberyx affinis. The sequence goes on from NW_027278916.1 coordinate 16,748, forward strand.
TCCAGGGGGTGAATGAAAGACAGTCCAAAACAGATGGGCAGAGTGTGTACAAGGTCCGTGGGGCCAGTCAGTCCTCCCTTTGGGCAGAGAAATTGGCCAGAGATGGACAGCTGTGCCCAGGGCAGGGCATATAGGAAGTGAAATCACACACAGTATTTATGGCTCCCCCAGGGTCCATCGACTCACTGACCTGGCCATCCAGAAGCAGACAGGCAGACAGTTGGCTGTCTAAAGTTTATTACAAGGTCAGCCTCGGTCCAGCACAGTGTTAGGTTTACAAGATAAGTCAGCAATCAAAGCATTGTTTATCTGAACGCCATTTAATTCTTACGGTATCTCACTATTTCTTCCTTCCTGTGCTGGGCATATAGTCATGGAATTTGAGGTGTTTCTCAAAATATTTTAGCTTAGTATGTGCCTGTGAAAAGTTCAAAAGAATTCCCAATTTTGTTCAGCGATGGACGATGGATAGTTTAATTTTGAATTGCTTTTCCCTGTTTGCACATAATATTGATAATCTCTGTGTGAGGTTTACTTCTGGAATTGTGATTATAAACGCATTGAACGTATGTTTTATTTGATGCCATGTTAAGTCTAAATGGGAAACATACAGTATGTGTGATATAGTCCGATAAGTTTTGCTATCTCCATGAGAACGAGCCAAGTGTTGTGGAATTTTCAACATCCTGATCACACCTTTATTGATTTTGTCTTCATTGATCTTGGCAGGGGCTTAGTCACACACACACACACACACACACACGCACACAAACACGGACACACGCATAGTGACATGACAGCCTGCCTCACTGACTGGTCCATTGAGTCATCAGTGACCTTCCGTGGGATTGGAGTTGCCAGGCCAATTGACCAAATCACTGATCTTTAAAAGCAGCTCTGGGGGGGGGAGTAGGGTTGAGCCCCACCCCCCCCACCCCCCCACCCCCCCCACGCTTCCTCCCTCAACACATACACACACACCACCACCACCACCACCCTCCTCCCCTCCCTCCTTCCACCTCACTCTCTAATCAAGGAGCAGGCAGGCAGGCAGGACTCTGGGTCGCCGCGGCGACACTAACGAGAGGCGACAGCTCCTCGGCGCTCGGGGCAACGACCAGCTCGGCTGTCGAGACCGCGGAGAGAGTCCGCCAGGCACGCACTGAGGCGAGGTTTGCTGTTTTGGGAGGAGGAGGAGGAGGAGGAGGAGAGATGGAGGAGGGAGGGGAGGGGTGGAGGGGGGAGGAGAGGGAGCGAGCTGGTGGTGTAGCTGCGTGGGGAGTTGATGAGGAACCACAGGACTGAGAAATGATACACACTGACTTCCTCTTTTGATCTAGTCACTCACTCACTGTCGTACGAGTGCGCTCACACGTTTATATTTGCATTTGAAGACACACACTGTTTGCGCGTGTGTCTTCAAATGCAAATATAGTTGTGTGAGCACACAAGGCAACACACAAACACACACAGCAACACACACACGCACACACTCTGAACCGACGCACACCCTCCCAAGCCATCCAGCCCTGGGGCCTACTTGCAGAGTGCTGTTGCCCTCCTCCTTCCTCCCCCCCTCCAATCCCCCCCCCCCCCTCCTCCCTCCATCCCCCCCATCTCCTCTGGAACACAGTTTAACTTCTGTCATTTGGATGAAGCGAGTGAGTCAGTCTAGCAGTGGCGAGCGGATGTGACAGGCCGGTAATGGACAGGACAAAGAGGGGATTTATGAAGTATTAGTAAACCTTAATAATTCACTACGCCAAAGACCCCGGAGTCCCCCGACCGACCCCCGCTCTGTCTCTCGTCCCAGCCCCGGCTCTCTGTGGCTCTCTCTTGCAGCGGTTGTTAAGAGCCAAAGTCAAAGACAACAGGAATCATTACTAATCTTAACCGACTGAAAGCATGATGTGGTGCAGCACAATATACATTATTCTTTGGATTATACACTAGCAGTCAAAAGTTTGGACACACCTGATTGAATGTACTATGTTTTTCCTTATCTTAAAGCTAGTTTGATCTAAAGGCTTATGCTTAAATGTTTGAAATTTGTTTCTTAGACAAATATAAATAGTGAAGTTGAGGCCTATGTATGAATTTCTTTCCAAAGCCTTTGCCTCTCCAACAAGGCAAAGGGCGGCTACTTTAAAGAATCTAAAATATAAGATAGTTTTGATTGTGTGTTATTTCATAGTTTTGATGTCTTTACTATTATTCGAAAATGTGGAAAATAGTAAAAATAAAGAAAAATGTGGAGTGTCCAAACTTTTGACTGGTAGTGTTTCCTGTCTTAGTTTTAGGATGCCCGTATAAATGTTTTCTCTGACCAGCGGAAAGAACATCTAAAAAATTCTAAAAATCATCTAAAATGTGTTGAATCATATTCTGTTGAAATGTATTGAATGAATGTATTGAATTATACTTTTAGTTTCAGCAACCTGAATGAGTTCTGATAGCATCTATTACTGTAATTGCAAATGGCTGCTAAAAGAGTCCCAGTGGTCTTATATTTGCTCCTGAAGATTGTTGAAGACAATTCCACCTCTCAGTCTCTTTTGCCGACAACACCAAGCTGTCACACAAGCTTCTAAAAACATCATGATACAGTCCTTGATATGAGTCTTGAAGGGAGCATGAAAGCCTCACCCATGTCTGCAGATTAAAAATGTAAGGTCATGAGCGCATCCTAATTTTAGTGGCATGTTTTGGACCCGGTCCCCTCCCTCACCTGTCTGGGAGCAGCCCCCCCCCAAAAAAAAACCAATAGCCACTGTCTCAAATTTAGGGTGCCTCCTCTCACCGCCACCAGCCACCAATTAACCGTTATCAGAGTTTAGCAGGTCACAATCAGTCAGACAGGCGGCCTAAAGGGACACACACACACACACACACACACACACACAGACACGCACACACACAACCAGCAGCACATCAGCCCTCTCCCAGCTGCTCCAGCGAGGGTCCATCACCAAACAAACAGTGTGGGACTAATTCCCTCTCTCAGCAGCCATCTCAGTGATGACTGCACCCATGGCTGTGAGTGGCAGGCGCAGTCATTACATCCCTGGATGCCCCCACTGGCTGCTCTTTTTACCCGCTTTGTGTGTGTGTGTGTGTGTGTGTGTGTTGAGAGGGGGGGGGCAGAGGACCAGTGACGGGTGTCAGCACTAAGGCCTGGTCCAGTCTGCTGTGGCCTGGTGTGACAGCGCTGCTGCCTGGCCACCTCTGACCACTCCCCCCCCCAACCCTGACCCCCTCTCTGCTGCCTGCATCGCCCCGAGAGACATGGAGGGTGATGGGGACTGGCACCGCAGGGGCCTCCCTGGCTGGTGCCTTTGCTGGTGGTCTCCGTGGCCTATTAGTGTCTTGCTATGGGCCTGTCAGACTGACAAAACAGGGGCCTGTCAAATTAAGTAGGGGCTGGATATCGGAGATATGTATTCAAACGCACCGAGGGGAGATGGAGGCGGGGGAGGGGTGAAGAGAACCAGGAAACCACCGGTGCTAATGTCGACGCTAAGTGAGAGTGACAGGTTGAGAGCTGATCGGAGGGAAAGGACAGAGAGAGAGAGAGAGAGAGAGAGACAGAGAGAGAGAGAGAGAGAGAGAGAGAGTAACAGTAACAGTAGTTGATAATGGTGGTGTGGTTGTCCTGAGGAGACTTGTTAAGGGCCAGTCCAGACAGGGCTAGACAGCCACCATTCCCAGGGATCTGAACGCAGGTAAACTGCTCCAAGTTTGGCCCAAACAGCTTGGAGTTACTTCCACTAGATGAGATCAGACTGATGAACTGCATGTGTGTGTGTGTTTGTGTGTGTGTGTGTGTGTGTGTGTGTGTGTGTGTGTGTGTGTGTGTGTGTGTGAGTGTGAGTGTGTGTGTGTGTGCCTTTATGAAGTGTCCCAAAACACAAAAGTATTCATGGCAACAATAACTATTTCCTCTATGTTTGCCTTTTACTCACCCATGTACCTAATAAGTTCAGCTGGCTTCTTGTGTACGACTTTACAAAATAGACTCATCTGTGCACTAAAGGCATCCAGCACTTTCTTTCCACATCCCCATGCACTGCAACTTGAACTTTTTCTCTCCTCCCTGTTTGTGTCACTTCACTTCTAGAGTCACATCCGTTCTTCACACTTCAAGGCAAAGCTATTGTAACCACATTATAACCACAGACACTTGTCAGCACAGTACGTCACTAATACACTCATGTCTCTCTGGCATTATCCAACTTCATGGAGAGTTGCCGCGCCTGGCTGGCTGGCTCTGCTCTGTGTCTTGACGGCCTGCTTTAACTGCATCACCAGTTCAGGTCCCATAAGAAGACACTGCAGGTGGAAGAGCGTCAACAGCATGGGAGTTGTATGTTGAAGCCCCCCCTGTGTGTGTGTGTGTGTGTGTGTGTGTGTGTGTGTGTGTGTGTGTGTATGTTGCGAGGGGGGAGCTACTGTGTGGCAGTGGCTGTGTGTTTCGGAGAGAGAGAGAGAGAGGGCTGTGACTCTCCCTCTCATGTCGCTGCGCGTTGCTGAGACTGAGAGGCTGATGCACAGTGGCAGCTCCCCCCTCGCAGCCACGGGCCAGCCCAGAGCCACTGCAGATGATAGTTTTAATTGCTTTCAATCTTTCAGGCTAGTCCCTGCCCAGTGGCGCAGAGTGCTTGTGTGTGTGTGTTTGTGTGTGTGTGTGCATGTGCGGAGTTGTGTTTCTGTTTCTCTGTTTGCGTTTCTCTGCGTGTGTGTGTGTGCGTGTGTTCATGTTGAACTGTTATTGTCTATGGATGCTATACACACATGTGGTGTGCGTTTGATGGATGTGTTTGTCCGTTATGAGAGGCAAATTAACAGAGAATTAAGACCTTGGAGTGATACATCTGATGCACCGTTCTGCAGAAGGAGATGACTGAGAGAAACATATGTTTATCAGGACGCACATTATAACCGGCGCTGTGATGTCAGGGTAAAACCAAGTCCAATAAAGGTGAACGGAGAGAGCGGGTGATTAAATACATCCCCTTTCCATCTGTAAAGGTTATGTGTGTTTATAAATAATAAACTTCAGGGTTTTCATGCAAAGACCTCAAAACACGCACTCACATCCCTAAAAGCATTTTAAACCCAGCGAACTACAAAACCAACCAATCAATAATTCAGCAGGAATGTCAGGATGGCATAACAGAACACACAGAACAGCCTGCAATTAAAATGACAGTCATTTATTTCACATGTGTGAAATAAATATTTTGCTTACTACGACTGACTCCCACAGTGAAACAGAATGAATTTGATGTAAAAATGTTTTTCCCTCGGATCATGCACCAGTCATCACAGTTTGCAGACCGTTCTGTGGTACAGGGAGTGGCTGCAGGTCGTTCAAAATCAGGTAGCAGGAACAAGTCTGAGTTGCGAAAGAGAAATGTCGTCTTTGAATATGTGTAACAGTTTTGGATGGCCATCAGAAATAACAGACTCTTTCTCATAGGGTTCATTATTGTATTTGTATAGTATAATGGCTAAAGCCAGTGTATAATACAGATATACAGTACTTCTATGCATTTGCATAACTATCATCATGCTGTTTTCTTTACTCATCAGTTTCAATTTTCCATAATTTCATCTCCAATTGTGTGTGATCTGTTTTGTCTTGAGGACTCTTGGATTAAAAGCCCAACTAGGCTAAAACTATATGCAGAGGGAAACTAACTATTGGTAAAAGCTATTAGTTATTGCTTTAATCAGTTATGTTGATCCAAAATGAATTACTTTAATTACTGTATAATGTAATAATAAAGTAATACAGTAACAATGTAATAAACAGCCAGATCATCTCCTATATGAACATCTGCAGCTTTAACAGGAAATGTAGAAGAACTGAACAATGATGGAAAACCACAAAGTGATCTGTCAATTATTTGTATGAAGAACTTATTAACCTCCTACATTAGAAAAGAACAAGAGAGATTTAATTTTTTCTATTTTTATTCATTCCTGGCATTCTGAATGTACATATGATTGTTTTTCAGTTATTATTGCTTTACTATTTGCAAAGCCACTTTGCTAGACTGTTTTGAAAAGTGCTACATGAACAAAGCATATTTGTATTATGTTTATCATTATCAAAGATAACCATAATAACCATAACCCTAATCCTGAGAAGAAAAAACAAACAAACAAACATTATATTCAAATGCTTTTACTGCTGTATTTCTAAATTCAAAGCGAATCAATTGAAATATTTAATACCAGCCAAGATCACTCTCCTACTGTTCAGTGTGGGGGGTTCAGTCTAGACTGGTGCATATTCTTAGAAGTAGGAACAAAGATGTTGACATAATTCCTGTTTGCATTTAGGTGATCACATCTAATCACGTTAACATCCAATATCTGAGCCTACAGCTTACTCTGGGTCAGCCATCCATTTAGGCTGCAAACCTTCATACAATGCAGTTTCTGAACTGCTGAGTGGGCTGTTTGAAGCCAGCGGGTCAGCCCTCCCTTTGGCCTGTTGTTCAGGTTGATATTGAGAATGGAAATTACAGGGTGAGATGGTGTGTAAGAGTAAATATAGGGGCAGTTTCAGTATAGTGTAGATGAGCGCAGGCCTGATGGGTGCTGACTGCGGGTATAAAGGAGGTGATGAGATGCCAAAATTTGGTGTTGAGTCTTTTGGAGGTGTTGTGGATCAGTGAGTCATCAGTGATAAGAAGTGCTCACTTCAAAACCCCAATGACCCATTGTGCCTCCTCTCAGCCAAACTCCATTCCCACCCTGCACTCTAACATCCAAACCAGGTTTCTACATCGTTTGATACCTAGTTTAACAGCACGAGAGATTGTTAGATCTGATCCTGTACATTGAAAATTGAATATTACATGCAAAAGCATTGACTCATTTAATCAAAATTGAAAGAGACTAAAACTCTTCTTTGAAACTGGAGAAATAACAACGGGACTTTGTGTACAACCCCATCACTAATCATCACATAATTCCTCCTGCTCACAAATTTAAGAGGTTGGAAATGAAAATAAAAATAAATAGCGTACAGTTGACAGTATTTTGATGTGTAATATCTATTTGTGCCATGTATAACCAGACAGGACGGATCTCATCACCCTACTTGTACCTATGAACTGCTGCAGAACAGTCAGCACATGTAACCGCAGCACATCCTTCATTGACCTAGTCCTGGAAACATGCAATCCATTTACACCAGGGCACATGTACAACAACCCCAAACCACCCCGCCTTTCCTTTCACATCTACACACACACACACACACACACACACACACCCTCCTAACGACGGCGGAGTCCTCTGGCCGGGGGGCAAATTAAGCCCTAACATTCCCACAGAGGCTAATCTCCATCCATTTAGAGCGCTGTAATATTTAATCAGGAGGCCCTGGACCGTCTCCCAGCGCCACACGCTGTGGCACGGCTCATATGTTCACAGGAGAGGCCAGCCCAGAGGCGACGGATGGGAATTCACTGCTAAAAGCCACAACGCATTCAACCACAGAGAGCCTCTCGCTCTCTTTCACTCTCTGATGCCGCGCTCCGTTGTGGTGGAGGAGAGAGGAAAGCGCTGAGATGGGCTGGTACTGGAAGGACATGCGGGAGAAATAAGGCTGAATTTCAGTTTTGTACAGTGTATTTGTAAAACATCCTGCTTACAGTAGACACTGTTAGGATATTTTCCTTGTTTTTCATTACAGTGTTTCCTTGCTTAGTCAGAAAATCATCCCATCTATTATTATCATACAATGCGTAGCAGCTGCCAACGGTGTTGCTGTCTTATGAATATAAACATGGAAAGAATCTCTTTGTTTATGAATTCGTCACATCTGTCGCACCACATCACATCCAAAACACAAGGGTATCTACCTCACCCACAGTGTTGAAGTTGTAGGCTGCCTGACGCGGGACACATGCTCAAAGGTAGTGAGTGTGCTGTTAGCCCCTCTGCCTGGAGGTATGGCACCGCACAGAGCCAGACACTCACACTCACACGTGGTAAAGGTCAGGCCTCGCACCAGAAGTGTGAAAAGCCTGTATTGAAAAGAGTATAGTTCCTCTGTTGTTAACAAGTGAGGAACTGTGGTCATTGTGTGTGTGTGTGTGTGTGGGCACATAAACACGTGTTACATATACACATGCTGTATGTATCTGCATAGAGTATGTGCTTGTTTGTGCCAGGGCCAATGCAAAGGTGTACAACGCATAGTTCGTTTAAAAACACCACACGTAACACACAGTGAGAAATTTTGGGGCGGCTGTGATTTTGTGTTTTTTAAACGTAACGTTTGCGTTGCTAAGTGTCGAGTGGTAAAAGTGTCATGCGTGTGGCCATTGCAGCGCCTGCTCCCTGATTCAGACTGACTCTAATGGGAAGGCCTGGTGAATTTTTCATACAGCCCAGAGGGGGAGGACGAGCGAGCATACTGGCAGATTACAACCTCTGAGAGAGAGAGAGAGGGAGAGAGAGAGAGTGACGTCCAGGTCTTATCCCCACTCTCTCTCATCATGCTTTTGATAGGCATTTGCTAAATGACAGGTTAATCAAACTTGAACAGACAGTAAGATTGTTGAACGACGTCCCTTGTGAAGATGCAAGCCCAGGAGAGAACTGTCTCAAAATCTTTCACTGGAACAAAGCCAAGCTGCGGCCGGACAAAAAGAGAAATGTTTGCTGCAAGAATCTTTGGGACAAATGAGTAACTTGTATTTCTCTTCCTTTGAGCAGTGTAGGCTGTAGCAGACCAAACATGGTCATGATGAGAGAGCCACAACAGCCAGAGAGCTATTATCCGTTTGATGTGTTAACTTTTATGGGTGAAATTTCGCTGTTTTTCAGTCAAATTCATGTGTCTTTCTGTGATAGTAATGTTTACAGATGATATGCCTTTGTGACTCATTTTGATAAAACATGAGACATTCTTTACTCATCTCCGCTGTGCATTTACATGTCTTAGCTTTGCTAATGCATGGATTCCCACAAGCCAATTAGTGAATGTATTGTAAAACAGTTTGAATTATATGCATTTTCTGTATATAATAATATTTCATATTCTTCTATTGGGAACCATACACCAAATCTGATATAGGAGAGCAATTCAATCTTGATGACAGTGTGTGGGCTTATTTCATGAACAAAAGCAGGCTGAATAATGCCCAAGATCTCAATTTAATGGGCTGAAATTTCTGCAAGAAAGCTCTAAAAAAATTATCCATCTGTTCAATGCGCACATGCCACAGCTCACTCAGATAGCTCGTAGCACTGTCTTGCGTATGCAAATATGTTTTGCCTGGAAATCTATTTGGAGTTGCTCGAAGGAATCCAGAACGGCCCTCCTTCTGTCTCCCTCGCCGGCTCACGCGGGGCCTCCCTCTCGCCGTCTATCTCCTCTCGCGTGGAAAACATTTCACCAGCTCCACACGCACAGACATACAGTCAGCCGCTCCGCCGTGCCTCAGACAGCCTTTACCACCATGGGCCAATATGCAGATCTTACAGTCCGACTCTGCCGGCCCTATCAGCGAGCGGGACAAGGAGCCCTGCAACTGTTTGCTCAGTTGGATAATACACGCAATACAGGACACATAGGGAATAATTATCTGCTCTCTGGAGCGGCCGGGCCACAGCTTTTGTCTTGCTCTTAAATGCTCAAAACTCCTACTTTGGTGTAGAAACAGTGGACTGTGTGACCCCAAAGAATTTCACCTGTTTGTAAAAAAAAAAATGTCAAAATGTCAATTAAGGCTTTAAGTGTTTCCAAAAGAAAGAAAGAGGAAAATGTATCAAAATATCAGTGTATTATTTGAAAAAGGCTTTTCCTTGTTAGTCGTGAGACGATTACTTAGAGATGACCTATGCTGCTATGATTACTGAAATGCAGTGGGGGTTTTTTTCATTATTAATCTTAATGAGATAGGATTGAAGAGAAGAGTCAGGTAGGTGTGTATTTTTCATTCATGTTTTAAAAATTAAAATTCCTGAAACACGAAAAGCACTCAGTCAAACTTACACTTTATAAGACAAAATATGGATGGACCAGACTGGCATGTGGGGATCTTTGCATGTGTACGTGTGTGTGTGTAGGATTAGTACCCCTCTTGGGCAGAGATGCAAAAAGAAGGAAATAACGGGCTCAGTGTGTGTGTGTGTGTGTGTGTGTGTGTGTGTGTGAACCAGAGGGCTGAGATGCCAGGCTCGGGCAGATGGTCCACAAAGGTGTTACCACACAGTGAGTGGGCACTGCGATTGATGCATTGCAACATCCAAGAAGGTGGAACATTTGGCTGCTGACCCGCAGTCAGAACTCATTGGCCCTGCCTTCTCCTTATTTAGCGGCTGCGAGAGAGCCGACGGGTGATTTGGTCGGAATAAACACACATTGGGAACGCAGCACTTTCCCACCCTCAAGGGAGCCTGGGCCGTGCGCCGGAAACTTCTCCCCGCCTCTGCAAGGAGGTCAGGATGGAGGAGAGAGAGAGAGAGAGGAGAACAGAGACAGAGGCTGGAACTTAGCGTTATTGTGTTACACTTGGATGGTGATGATCTGACCTCAAGCTTATTCTGAGGGGTCATTATTAGTGAAGCGATTCCATATGACTGGATTTCTGCAAGTAACATGTAACACGTCCAGCATGTTAAGTCTGTTGGCCATGGCTTGCCGATGCACAGTGCAGAAACAAGGAAATACGGGGACCAACATTATATTTAGGTAACCGACAGAGGCCCAAAAGGAAGAGGTGCAAAAATAGTAACTTGCAGAGCGACAACTTCTTGTTAAGACCAGCTGGAAAATGGTGTTCTGAAAACTGATATTTTATCAATCAATGCAGCACCAGCATTAGAAAAAAAGGGTGAGCTTCCAAGAAACAGTTGGATAAGACAAACTCAATTTACACTTTCACAGCAAAACACATTGATCAAGAACATTAGTGTCACAAAACAGCTTTCCAAATCAAGAAAGAATGAGACATTTTTTCTATCTGTGAGTAACAATCCACCCCGAAAACACATAAATTTGAACAGGTGAAATTCTCCCCAAAAAAACAACAACAAGCCTACTCCATTCCTAATGAGAAATAACACATAAGTTAAAACTATGCCTCTATTGGACTAATACGTAAAAGTAATTATTTCTCCAGAATGCCTAAAATAATACAATTAGAGTTCAAAAAAGAAATATTCTGTTCAATTACAAACATTTTTAGTTACGCACATGGCAAGATTTTATTTCAGACCCAAAGGCGTTCTTACATCAGTTGGAACATGGAAAATTCATGAGTGAGTATGCTAACCGAAGGCAACATTATGGCAATGGCTTTTAAACATCATAATTGCTATTTGTCTCTCAGTGCAGTTAAATCATTAAGTATAGAAATAATAAATTAGCCAGTTTTCTCATTCACACTCTCATTCACAATATAATTTGGTTAAAAACATATTTCTACATATTTTCAATGCTTCACAGCAACTTTTTGAAACATGTCAGGGTTTGTTACAAAATTATTATGAAGAATGAACTGAAGATTAATTTATTGGAGATATTTAGTTAATTGGATTTAGTTTTACTGAACACAGTTACCACTTATTTAGCTAAGGTAATTAAATTGTAAACTGATGGTTGCATTGTAATAGCTGATTACAGTTTTTGTCTCATATTTCAAGTCTGTTTTGATTTGCTATAACAGGCACTGTAGTATCATTGTAATGTAAGCTGTCTTAATTATTAGACATGACTACATCTCTACACAATCTTCACAATAACACAATAATACAATTCCTTTGCACACAGAAGAACTGTATATTAGTCTAGAGTTTAACAACTAAACAGTGCTGCTTAACACTTCAATCAGCTATTCATGGCCTCATTATAACTTCAATTCCTAAACATAACCATGCCAAGTCATACTGATGGATGCATGTACGTATAACAATGCTTTGTTTAGCGCACCTTTCTCTATGATGTGGACTAGTGTAGAGTGCCACCCTATGGATACATCTGGCACATCAACATCTTGTGTTTTCACAAACACAAACTGAATGGACACTCAATGGAAAAAGCTGAATATAACTCAAGTAAGAGCGCAACAACAAAAACAGAAACTGAGAACATACTGTGTTAAATTCAATCTAGCATAAGATTTGACTGATGAGTGAGGAGCCACTGAAGTAAAACAACTGACTGGTTTGTGAAACTGTTCAGTTTCTCACAGGTTTCACAAATACTTTCGTGCAGCACAAAGAATTTTCATTACTGCCAAAGTATGTTGCTGCTGAAAATATTTGTATTATGTAAAGGAAAGATATACAATTAAGACCCTAAAAAACACCAAACACTCCTGATTTCTGTTCTTAATCTGTTAGTAATCAAGAGTTCCTTCACACAAAACAAAAACTCTGAATGGTAAATCTAGGGAACAAACACTGTAAACTAAATACCTCAGCATCAGGTAGAAAGGACAACAAAAGGAGTTTTGCTCCTTGAAGAAGAACAGCTGGCCAGCCCTAACATAAAGAAACACAGAACTCAAACACAGACACCAGTATGAGTCCGACACACGCCTCTAAACCCTCGCCCCTGTCCGCACGGGACTCCACAGCGAGTCAGTCATCGTCCACCACCATCACGTTCCCGTTCAGCTCGTACTCGATGGTGCCCCAGTCGAAGATGTTGCCCTTGGGGACCCTGTGTCCGTAGTGCCAGGCCTGGATCAAGCTCCTGGACAGCACAAAGTCCCACATGTTGAGATCGGTCACCTCCCCTACGAAGCTCTGCACGGCCTCCAGGTCCCCCAGGTGCTTGTCGGGGTCCTGCCCCAGGAGGACGGTGCCCTTCGGACGGATGGTGTGCCCGGGCTTGTAGACCTGGTAGGTGCTGCGGCGCCCGTCCACCCAGAAGGCAGCGAGGCCCGTCCCGGACTCCCAGGTCAGGCAGAGGCTGGTGCGGAAGGTGGTGATGGGCGGCAGGTGGAAGAAGACGCCGTCTCCGCTCAGGTAGAAGGAGATGCGTCCGTCCTTCTCGCGCCACACGTTGAGCTCGTCGTAGTCGGGCGTGCGGTAGGCGAACAGGATGATCTGCCGCTCGCCCTGCAGCTCGGTGGCCACGCGCATGCAGAGGGTGAAGGCCCGCAGCTCCATCTCCTGCAGGGGGATCAGGGCCACGAAGCTGAAGTCCGTCTCGTAAGGGAAGACCAGGACTTTGCTGCTCAGACCCACTGGATCCACACAGGATAAAGACAACAACAACTGTTAAACTGAACTGAGAACTGTGTGGAGAACATAACCCCAGAGGTGAAATCTGCACACACAGCCAAGTAATGTGGGACAAAGAAACTGATGTGGAAGTGTTGTTTTTACCATTACTTCTGATAGGATTCTGCTCCTGAAACCATACCTTGTGTGGCAGAGGAGAGGCCGAACAGGGCCGAGGACAAACCGAAGACACCAAGCAGAAATACAGCAAACTTCTCACTGTTGACACTCTGCAGACACACAGAACCAGTGGTGGAAGAAGCACTCAAATTATTAACTTAAGTAGAAAACCTTAATGGAATATTACTGCAGTAAAAGTGAAAGTCCTATATTCAAAATTCTACTTAAGTGAAAGTATCAAAGTATTAGCAATAAAATGTACTTTAGCATCAAAAGTAAAATCATTTATTCTTAAGGACAGTCTCCGATTATAGATTGTGTTAAAGTAGTTATTTGTTCACTGCTCCCTCTTTCAGTTTGGTGACTTGAACTTTGATAATGTCTCATATTTTATGAACTTATCCTACATTTCATATGCAAAACCTTATTCTTAACCTTATTTAGGTGTCAGAGAAGTGAAGTGGAGAAAAAGTGCAATATTTCCATTTGAAATGTAGCAAACGTTTAAATGTAAATGCTAAAGTAATGTAAAGGTACCTCAAACTTCTAATTAAGTACAGTACTTGAGAAAATGTTCTTTCCACTACGGCACAAAACATCCATCTATTATCTAAGAATAATCCTCATTGAAGTCATATCCATTATCATAGGCTGAAGACATATTGGAAACCAAATTATGTTAAAAGTAACAGGGAAAAACAACTTTTCTTACCATTTTGAAGTTGGTTTGTTGTTCCTCTGTGTTGCTAAGTCAGTCCCACTTGCTAATGCTCTGTGCACAGACTCCTCTCCCCTCCTAGCACAGGCATGACGTCAACTCTCCGGACGGATGCTCTGACAATAGACCCGGTGTGTGAGGGCCCGTGGCTGGATGACACTGTCCTGGCTGTGTGACTGACACACACACACACACACACACACACACACACACACACATGAATACGCCTATGTGTGTCGAGATCATGTGAGAAACTAGCCTACAGTGTTTATATTTAAAGTGACTGATCTTTAGCATCCAGGTGCCTGACCCATGGTGGGGATTTTGTAGTTTTTGTGGTTAACAGCATGTTGTTTGTATCAGGCATTTGAGAGTCATTATTAGTGTTTCTGAAACTATGGGTTGGGACCCTAAATAGGTCATTGCCCTTTATTTAGTGAGGATATCTTGCTTTAATTAGCTTGAGTTCCAGGAGGAAAACTAAATCTGAGAATGTAAAATTGCCTGCAGCAACATTGATTCTTATTGTGAGAATGAAGCACTCTGAAGGTTGAACTGAGACGGTAACACTTTCTATGAAGGCCATGCCTATAATGCATTATAAGCACATTCATTACGTGCTATAATGCATTTCTAAGAAATTATAGATGTTTATAATGAACCCCTTAGAACAGGGTTTATTATGTATTATAAGGTCAGGGTTCATAAAGCTTTATAACACCAATTTACTTACACTTACTTACACTAAATTAGAGCCAGCACTCATAACAACTAAATAAATAAAAATGATTTAGTTGTCTCACCACTAAATTATCTCATCACACCATGAATGATAGATCTGATTTATTTCACTTTACTTAAAGCTTACAAAGACATGCTATAGCTTATTAATAATATTTATAAGACATTATTCCACTTGAATAATTAATAATATGTTATGATACATCAGATCACTTCTCCAAGTGTATTTATGATATATAGCCTATGATATAATGCGCTATGCAACCCGACACTCACATTTCCTCTTTCATACACTGCAGTCACTTTGGCATCGGTGTTATAAAGCGTTATGAACCCTGAACTTATAATGCATTATGTCAATAACCTTTACTACATAGTACACCCTTTTATAAGGTGTCATGCATAATTATATTTTGCTTTAAAACACATAATGAGCGCGTTCATAGTGCATTATAGACATGGGGCCCTATTCAAACGATCCATGGCGCAAGTGCATTTAGGGCGTGTCCAAATCCAAATTGCTAGTTAAACGATGCACAATGTGGGCGCAAAGTAAAGGGGTTGTACTAAGTCCCTTAATTAATCATAGGTGTGTTTTGGGCGTAGCATGAACTCAACCAATCAGAGTGTCATCTCCCATTCCCTTTAAGAGTTAAGAGTAGTTTTTGCCATTTGGCATTGCGTAATGGTGAAAGCATATGGCAATTTGGCAACAAAATACATGTCAGGAACGAAGTAAAGTGCAAATTTTCATAGTAGACTAGATGATCTCATTTTTCTATTTTGCATGGTAACGTTGTGTGTGTCTGAGAGAGAGAGAGTGAGAGAGAGAGAGAGAGAGAGAGAGAGAGAGAGAGAGAGAGAGAGACATCTTACTATCTGAATAATGGCGCTTTAAATAGCAGGAAAATTCTGCACCAGACTTTAGACCAGGTTTTTGTTGGTCAGTGGCGCAATCGCTTTCCGTTGCCTCAAGACAGCAATGCGCCAACAATGCACCTGACGACACCTCATTTTAAGACCAACATGCCTATGGGCGCAAAGATGGGCGCAAGTACATTTGCTATTTAAATAACGTGGGCGCTGGGCGTGAAAATAACAACTGCGTCGGTCGGAAACTAGCAATGACACTTGAGCTGCGCTTTGCGCCGGGTGTAAGATAGGGCCCATGGTCTTCATAGAAAGTGTTACCATATTAATCATAGCTTAGAGGTGGACTATGTGAAACCATTTCCCTCCCCTTGATAAAATCCCCATGAGCAGCACAGAATTGCCATCATAGGCTACTCAATTTCCCGTTAATGTAACTCTAGCGTCAGAAACTCCACAAGAAACAACAAACTCAAAGTTCACTGTTTAATGGGGACAAATGAAAACTAAAACAGGCATTTATGTTATCAACATATCTACATTTAATACAGTTTTCTCAAGCTCTAGGAATTCTCAAGAAAAAAAATCAAACCTATTTTGTCAGGAAATAAAATCTGAGATACACAAGCAAATTTATTTACACTGCCTGTACCCCAACATGAACCGCCTGTAGGCCCAATTCATCACAGACACACATTCAGCTGAGAGAACCTGTAAACTAACAGCACTGAACTGAAAATGTGTTTTGCAGAGAATGCCAGTGCACAGGCCCTCCGAAACTTGGACTGAGGTATGGATAAGGTAAGATTGTAACTCTTCCAGCATTTCTAACACGGAGGAGATTGGTACAGTGAAGCCAGAGAACCTCAAATCCCTGTAACAGAATATTCCACAACTTCAGCTTTGAGTCAGTCTGTCACAGATGATTGGCCTACAACCATTTTCTTTACGACACCATGGAGAGAAAGTGTGTGAAATGAAGAGTGGGGGGGGGGTCGTGCTGAGCCAAATCACAACCATGTTCTTGTCCTTTGCAAAGGAAAACAGATTCACTTCATGCTTGATGTGAGCGTCCCGTCATTTTCGAGCAAAGAGCACTAGCCAAACACAATGTCCGAGCACATATTTTTTCTATCAACAACACACAGACAGCGCAGACCATTCTTCAAAGCAGTTTTCATTAACGTCAAACCCAAAAAGACAGGTGAACTGATCTCAAGACTATCAAAATTCAAACAGTTTGACGTTTTCAATTATTATCCAGGAAAGTCAGGACTTCTTTTTTTTTTTTTTTTTCTATGCAGCTGTTGTTTCCATTCATTATTTTTATATAGTTCAACTCCCCTTTTCATAAAAACAACATTATAGTTTACTGATAAGAGAAACATTTCAACTTAGGTCAAATCTAAACCTAAAGAGTATATTATGCATACATTCAACTTATTTCAATTGTCTGTAATGGGGTGACTGATATGCAAAAAAGGACAATCCACTCAAAAACTTACCTTAATGGACTTTTTTTTTTTTCAATCTTCATTTCTGAAAACTTGCATACAAAGTAGTCACCCTTGTTGAGAACAAAGTTTTTGGCATTTTGTTTATCACTTCAGCAAAAGGTACCACCAACACTGAAAAGTGGGCAAATCATTTGAGTAACCAGCTACTTATATAAATGTTCTATCGTTTAAAGAAAAAAATAATAACTAAGGAATACTGGAGTAAAAGCCAGACGAAAGGCCAACGTGTTTATAATTTCTGCCGCCATTAGGAGGAAATCCTTTTTTTTTTTTCGTTTTTGTTTTTTAAAACATTGGTGGTATGTGACACACTTGAGTGCAGCACTGATGTTTTCCAAGGATTGTGGCACTATAGAGAGAGAGAGAAAGAGAGAGAGAAAGAGAGAGAGAGAGATGGAGAGAAAGAGACCTGAGAAACATGGCCCCTTGTTTTTGAATAAAGAAAGGAGTCAGGCTCGAGGGAGGAGAAACAGCGTGAGAGAGAGGAAGAGGGAGTAAAGGAGAAAATATGGACAGAGTAGAATAAGGGAGGGACTTAAAGGGAGCAGGAGACCACGAACACCAAGCCTCCTAAATTTGGAGCGGGAAGATTTACAGCAAAGACAAAAAATGTGGGGAGGATTGGCGGAGAGAGAGAGGCAGACCGAGATACATGGCTCCCATTCGGTAGTCCATGGTGTGGGTTTTTCCCGCTTGTGTAAAGTACATATCCAGGGGAGAGGGGGGGGATCTGTTCTCTCTAGTCTTGAGTTGTCCAGGCCTTGTGTTGAACATTGGGGTGTAACGGAGAGAGAGAGAGAGAGAGAGAGAGAGGGAGGGAGGGAGAGGGTCCCTTCAGTAGTCCTCCACCCAGCCGTTCTCCTGGATAAAGGCATCGATCACTTCCTTCATGGCCAGGTTGGGGATCAGCTGGTCCTGGGTCAGTGGACTCCTGGTGACCGGGTCAAAATGACCGACTCGCTGCACAGAGAGAAGGTTCATATTTAGTGTTATCATTTGTGATATGACAGCGGCTGAAATGTCTTTAAGGGATACATAGGCAGAGGGTGGGAATATCTGGATTTCACACTATGTAGAGCAGCAATATTTGGCCAGAAGAGATGCAGAATGCGATCACACCTACAGTTCATTTTCTTTGGTCTTAACTATAGTAGAGAAGTTTGAATTTTTGTGTTTGTTTTGTTTAAGTTCACACTGACCAATTACAAGTGGCTTGTTTATTGGGCAAATCAAACTCAAGGAGTAAATGCCCCAGAGTTCAAATAAACCGCTCTAGGTACATGCCAGGTGTGAACGCTCCCTTAGATACATGTTATAATGAGAGCAAGATAGCAGGGTTTTCATTTTTATACAAGACGGTGGGAGAAAGAAACAGCCAGAGGTAGAGTTGGTAAGAGTTAATGAAAACGAGATTCAATACAGTTCAGAGTCAGTTACTGTTTAAACCGTAACAGTAACCGCATTTTGTGCTCTATTTTCTGGTTTTCTGCTCTGACCTCTTTGGCTCAACACAGTTTTCGCTCAGAATTGTAGGTAAGATTTAATCAATTTTATCAGGTCTAACCTCAGACTATCCCCAACCTTCCTTCAGGCTTTACTCTCAGCTAAGAAATGGGCATGGATAGAATTTTATCACAACTAATGCCAGTTCTGATTCTTCTTAATGGCTCCTTGAAGATTTTAAGTTGTGGTAATATAACTACAGCCAAAAGCATTTCAGATAGAAAAGTAAATGGCAATAAATTATAGAATGCTGTATTGTATTACACTCAATGATCTTTAACAAAATCAATAGACTACACTGATGGACTCAAAGAATAATTAACAATATGTACATGAATTTATTTAATATGTATCTACATTATATGCCATGGCTATATATCGAGGTTGGTTATAAGACCGTGCTGCCATGTCTTTAGTTTCTGATTAGACTGTGCATTATGTGCTCGGTTGATTATTAGCCTATAGGCCGATGGTTTGCAACACTGACAGTCCTCAGCTAACAATGAAAACCCTGAGATTGTCTTTATGCAGGTGATGGAGCTTTACCTGTAGGTGCTCCTCAATGTCCTTGCGATCATAGGTGATTCCACTGGGGGTGATGCAGGGCTCCCTCATCAGCTCAAAGCTGATCTTACCACACAGGTAATCTGGGATCTCACGCTTCTGGAGGAATGACAGAACACACACAAATAGGGCTGGACGATAATTCAATATTATCGTTTATCGTCTTTCAGTGGGATTATATTGTGATGATATGGTGATTTGGGAATATCGAGACGCAGAATTCTGCTGTCTGAACTGATGAGAACAAGCTAATTTTATTTAGAAACTCGGACAAAATGAAGTATGGTAGGAATACTATGTGAAAATTTCAGTTTAGTTTGACATCACACCAAACATTACCATTCGGTTCAATATGATGAACATTAATTTGATTATTTAACGTTATTTCGCTTATGTGAGCCTTATCGTCATATATATCGATATCAAAAAAAATCCTTATGATTATCGTGATATTGATTTCAACCATATCGTCCAGCCCTACACACAAGACAAGACTTTGTATCTGAACAAGTCATTTAACAGAATTATTTATTCAGTGAGCTATTCAGTTTGCAGTGAACACTAAAGCTGTCAACACATGATCACTGGTAAAACCGCTGAGCCGTTGTTTTCCTATGGAGACAGTGAGGCTGAACCTAGAGGCAGCGCTACCTTGAGCGCCACACCTTGCCACTGTGCGCAAAGTTACAATTATTCACCCTGTTTCCCGCTAACCTTTCAAAGCGTGTCCAATCAGATTACTGCTTTGTGTGATGTACAAAGAGCTGAAAGATGGAGGAGAAGTTAATATTGTGTGTGTCTGAGATTCCAGAGCTGTGCAATACAACATTAAAATGTTACCACAACCTCGGGAAAAAACACAATTTGCTTTTTGATTTTAGCAGCAGTAGTAGGGACAATTTGTATGTCCCGCCTTCCTGATTCGAACACTTCTATGATGATGTATCGGCCAGCCACCCCGTGCCTCGCCCTGTACCCTATCTAGCAGGGAGCGCAGTCCAGAACGCTCATCATATGCTGACAGCTTAGCACTCTCAGCAGCACCAAAATCCCACCAAGCCACTCTGAACCCTCTGGCCTTCACTCTGTCTAACACACTGGGATTTGAAACAGCCTGCTGCCGGTCAACATGGTGTCATCTCAACTGACAATTACATGACAACTACTTCTCTTGAGTCAACAACTATCTATAGCCTGGGTAATTCATCGCAACAAGCACAGGCAAGCAAAGAGAGGTGGTAGTTACCGTAGGAACGGCTTGGGCTGGAAATAGGATATGGATGCTGGTCTATATCGGTGCACTTGACACACACAAAGCCGCAAGTGTTAATGGAAGTGGGTGGGTCAGATGCACAAGATAGGAACAATGCAGAGAGAATGTACACACTTTTAAGACGAGAGATGAGCTAACACAATTGTGCATAAATCTGACAGCAACACCTGATTAAGTCTGTTTGAGTCTCTTTCTGCTGTTGCTATGTCAACGCACAAAGAAGCTAGTGTAAAGTAGGTGTCCCACATTCCGCAGACATGCAAATCAGGTGAACTGGAGACTCTAAATTGCCCATAGGTGTGAATGTGAGCATGAGTGTCTGTTTGTCTGTCTATGTGTGTTAGCCCTGTGATGGCCTGGCAACCTGTCCAGCATGTTACCCTGACTTTCACTCAATGCATGCTGGGAAAGGCTCCAGGCCCCCCCATGACCCTGAATAGGAATAAGCGGGTATGGAAAATGAATTCAGTCAGTTTCCATACGTACTTTTCTTTTCTCGTCCACTTGAGAAAAGAGCTCATCCATGTCCATTAGGAACTTGTCCTGAATAGGGAACAAGACATTTTACCATAAATATTCAGTCAAAATATGTCATAAGTATGTTAATTTATGACGCCCATGACAACCAAGCGAGTCCCAAACATATGGAAAAACATACATGTTTTGATTTGATCTTGACAGCATTGCTTCCATTTTGATTGTCGTCCTGCTTTTCTCTGCAATCTTCCAGTTCTCTGTACAAGTACAAAATTATTATCCTTCTACATTCACCATCCAGACCTTAATAATCAAACCCACATGCCAGACTCATTTCAGTGATTTGCAGACTTCATTAAGCGATCATTACCAGACAAATAAACATGCTGGACAAGTTTGACTACAAGCCCACTGCCTTGCTTCCCGTCTCACCTTTCCTTCTCGGCCAGTATGAGTTTGGTGAGATAGGCATGTAACTCGTTCTCCTGGTTGATGCGCTTCTCCTCAATGCTGTTCCAGCGCTTCTTCTTGGCGATGCGCAAGGCGCTGGGGATGTCATCTCCAAAGTTCAGCCTCTGCTCTTTCGCCAGGTTATAAGCTGCACAACAAAACCATCATTACAGCAAAGCTGGATCACCATTCAAATGTTTTGCATAGTAGATAAAACCGGCTCTTTTGTCCTGCCTTCTCTTGTTCCAGAGAGGATATGCTTAAACTTTCCATACTACTCAGTGTAGATAATTATTATTACAAAGCTGTTAACCTGACAGAGATTGGTACAGTATACTAGCTCACTGGAAAGAAATCCTGTGGCCACAGTGCACCTCAGAGTAGAAGAGCTAATGTAAGATCAGCAATATTATCCCTTTGTAACTGTTTCATAAATACTGACCTGAAAAAGGCACAGCTGATTCTAGGATCAGCACTTCAACTCTGAGACCACTGACAAAAATCAGCCGGGGAGATGAGCAATGCTGACTGCAGCAGGGATGGGGGGATGATAAAGTTTTAAAAAGAAACAAACGCACAGGGAATTAAGAACAAACAAACAAAACAAAACAATAAATGAGGGAAGAAATCAATGACACTGTCCCTCTACACTGCCGCAAAATGTTACCAAAATGTTACAGCACCGTAAGGGTTTGTTCTGACCTTTCTGCAGGTTGCCAATGGCCTCATCGTAGTTCTCCAGCTCCAAGTGACACTGGCCCAGGAAGAAGTGGGCCTTGACGGACTGGCTGTCCAGCTCCAGCGCGTGTTTACAGTCAGCCAGAGCCTTGTCGTGCTGCTGCAGCTTCACATGGCAGAGGGCCCGGTTGGTGTAGTACACCGCCACCGATGGATTACGGTTCTGAGAGGCAGGACATGCCGAACAACACACGTGTAAGCACACACACACAGCAACATTATGGCACTGTATACTTTCATTTACATTCATCAGTGCATACACCGTGCAAGGCTGAATGCATTGCAAGGCTGCAATGCATTCAACCAATTTCTTTTTTACTTTCTGACCAAATATCTTTTTATGGTGTTTCTATTAACAAGACACTATGCCAGCATTCATGGCATTTACAGGGAGAGAGAAGCTACTCACGATAGCTTTGCTGTAGCAGGTAGCAGCCTCCTGGTACTTGCGGCAGAGGAACAGCCGGTTCCCCTGCTCCTTCAGCTCCTGCGCTGTGGAACTCTTCTCCGGGCTGCCGGCCATCTTCTCCACCGGCTCCGCGGGGCCCGCTTCGCCCTGCTTCCCTATCCTGTTCCCCGTCTCTTCGGCTGGCTAACTGACAGGTTAAAGAATACCCTGTCACTTCTGTTTCTCACAAACTAGACCAGGGAGAGAAGGCATGTATTATCAACGTTGGCGTGCATTCACTGCAGTGCACCTGCAATGCGTGTCTTGAGCGAATTAGGTGCAGTCCTTGATGCACCTCAGAAGGGATTCATTTAGTTCGCTGACTGTGCATCGCTGCTGGGATATAAAAAGAGGTGGCTGGAATTGCCGGCGAATTAACCATTCATATGACAAACATCAACGGTGACTAAACAGGCAGTACAGCGAGCTACCCATCACAAAACACATACTACACAGTCCCCAGCACTAGCTTAGCGGACTGTTCCCAACACAGCCTTCAGCTATAATACATTTGTATAAAACGGTAATTACAGATGGTAGAGGTAGGACAGTGAAATTTAGAGTTTGGCTCGCATGTAGCAGCGTAACCCAGTTGTTAGAAAAGTGTGCCAGAGACAGAATGACAATGTGGCTGGCTTTAACAAGAGACTGGGGATCGGTGCTCAGGTGGAGCAGTTAGCTAGATAGCATACTAAGCTACATTGTCGATAATGCGCCGAGGTGGGTAGTAAGAGCATCAATTCTGCTCATTCAACGTAGCTACCGTTACAACAATTGACCATTTAGCCAGCAGATGGCGAGATGGTTGCGAATAAATGTATTAATAATGTTCTTGTTACCTGGGCCTAAAAAACTCACCCCAGCAGTTAGCCGCTAGCTAACCTTAGATAACATAAATTAGCTAGCGTTAGCTCGTCTGCTAGGCAGCGTATAGGCTCCGATTTTATCAGTTCCATGCAAGTTAGCGATTGCTTTGTAAGATACACGTTGTTTAAACCTCACCTTATAGAAGAAAGTTTACATTCGGGTGAAAAGGATGCTTATCTAATTTGATTTCAAGTCTTAATAGATTTGCTTTTCCCATCACGAGCTGTCATGACAGGTTGTTGTTATGCTGACGTCAAGCGCTTGCGGGACGACGGAAGCCTGAGAGGAGACGAGTAGCAAAAGGCTGAAAATTAAGTATTTGTGTCAGCAGATGGCGCTCTATTATAAGAGGTTTATTCAAACCCCGAGGGGGGGGGGGTGGATGGATGGATGGATAGATAGATAGATAGATAGATAGATAGATAGATAGATAGATAGATAGATAGATAGATAGATAGATAGCAGTTAGGCCTAAATGTGTTTTGTGGTTGTCATTTTGGTAAAGATGTACATTAATCTTTGCTTTGTCTTTCTTTTGCCTAAAAGTTTGATGTTGCTGTACGAATTGAGTCCACAAGAGGGCAGCATATCATTACCACTAGGTATCATAGTGCTGTATTTGGCCTCTGTCTTGACTTTGGTCATACCAGAACTCTTAATCAGTGTATCTAGGTGACTGATATCCCAGTGAGGAATGCTGTTCACCTCATTGCTCTCAGACGCACTACAGGCATGTGAATAATGACACACACAACCCTGAAAGTTGGGGGGTTAACCCAAAATGTTGCAGTTGTGGTTACTCATGATTGGCCAAGATTGCGACTAGTGATAAATGAGGCAAATGAAGCCCACATGGCAAAATAATGCAGATATTTTCTGTCACAAATTACAATCATTAGGAGTCCAATTTTAGCCTGTCAACTTTGACACTGCATGACAATGATCTATTCAAATGGAGGTGCCATGTTCAGAGAAAGGTCAGATGATGATCAAGAACATAGAGACTGATCAGAGCCAACCCACCCACAGAGAGATTCACCCGCTGATGCCCCACACACAGATAGAGCCATAGATGCGTCCTGAGCGTCCAATCCAGGAATTTATAATAGGAAGAACACCCAAGTTTACCCACAGAGGAATTAGCAAGGGTGTGACTGTGGACAGGGTCACTTTCATCCCAGGCTGGCGGCCCTGTGTGAAGAGCGTGTTAGGGTCTGTGCAGGGATCAGTGTGTGAAGATTAGGGCACATCCCCTGAGCAAACACACTGATAAATGTGTGAGGGGGCCGTTGAGCCGCAGACCCACCAGGACTGTGTCCCCAGCTGTGTTTGCCCAGCTCCACCAGTCTGGTCCCCTTATCCCCAACCAACACCCCCCCCCCCCACACACACACACACACACACACACATACACACACACACACATACCCCTCACTCAGACCCATCCCCCGGGCTGTGACCAGGGAGAGGAGAAGAGTTTTACACAATCCAGTCCCCACACACACACACACACACACACACACACACACTGATGAAGACATACACACACACACTAATGCCAGGAATTTATATTTACAATTGTGAAGCTATTATTATTATTCACTGATACATGTTTTGGCTTAACAGCACCTAGGATGCTACCATTAACTGGCATACAAAAGTTAATAGCATTAAGTTATTGTTCAACTTGTACAATGTTCAACTTTTTCAATTATTTCAACTCAAATATAACAAATAACAAATGCAACCAATTCCCAGAAAAAACAAACAGACAATCAAAATATATTAGCATTATAGAGACTTGATATTAATTCAATTACATTAAATCCATGGGAGACATATCAACAGAGGCACTATTTCTAGGCACAATAATTACATCCTAACTTTCCATTATCAACAAGGGTGTGTACTCAGTAAAGGGTTGCCAGATCTTTTTGAAACCATCCTGCTTTTTCCTCAGAGGAATACATCTATTCATCTCAGAAAACCATTTCCTGTTAATAGATGGGAATCAGACTTCCATGGAATTGCAGTGCATTACCTTACATTTTCCCATACAAAAGGGCTTATTGCATTCAACCCATGATCAGAATAATGTGTGTATAACAATCCCCACAGACCACATGCTGGGAGAAACTGGAGGGATTAGGTAATTGTTTGGAGAGGATTATAAACAGAATAGAACCATGATCTCCACATCAGGATGGTTAACATGAATAATGTTTGAAATACTCAGTGTTTACATTTAAACTGCCTCTCCCCTCACTCACCAGTTCCCTGCCCACTCCTTCCTCGCCGATATCCCAACCGTCGCCCTCTGCCATCCCCCCATCAGACCCGACCGCTGCCCACCCCACCAGCTGGCTGAGCTTCCAGTCACCTTGGCAACGAGACCAGGAAGTTGCCCAGGCTCCTCTGGCACAGCTGAAAAGCTGCCACTTCCTGATTGATTCTGGTCTTTCTTTCTGCCTGTGTAGTCGTTTTCCCATTTGGCAGTGGCCTCCGCTATTCAGCGCCAAAACCCCTGAAAAGAGAAAAGGGGTGAACACACTCTCCTCGACGTTAAGGGAAACCTCAGGTTCAAATGGGTAAAACAAAAAGAGTATTTACGCACAATGGCTGTCCCTTGTTTGGCGGGTTTGCTCATTTTGAGGAGGGGAAAGGCTCATAGACTTATCACAGTGTGTTAAAGCGGCCGGTGAATGAACCACGTACAAAACGTGAAAGAATAGTCCCACTGAAACTGAAACACAGAAGATGGAAAAGCATAAAATCACTGTTTGAAATTTATGTCTCAACTTATCAAACAGACTCATTTTAATGAAGTGAGAGGCATTTTGCTGGTCTCTTTGAGAACATGATTACTGAAGAGTCAGACATGAGTTCATTGCTGTACTTACTGTCAATCTGCAATACTGTGTGAATCATCTGTCGCCGTCTGTTAGCGACTTTACTCTGTTAGCCAGAATTTCACTGCTAACCCATAGTTTGTACTCTAGTCATCCAAGAGTACTGAGACACATTGCTGTCTGTCACAAGCTTCCCTATCTCTGATTCACACACACACTCACACACACACACACACACGCACACACACACACACGTCTGCTTACACAAATACACACTGTAACCATCACACATCACCCACTGACATGGAAACCACCTGTTTACTTACACACACGCGCACACACACACACACACACACACACACACACACACACACACACACGCCTTACTGTCAATCACAACATTCCCCCTTTACATGCAGTTACTCACTACTGCAATCTATTCCTGTGCCACTAGAACAAACATACCAAAATCACCTTCTACCAAATAAACCCAGGCTCTGTACTCATTCAGGGTCCATGTGCATGTGACAAATTGACCTTGGACAACCACAATACGATGTAATAAATTAAAGTTCAATGATAACAAAGTCTGACTGTGCAGAATTATGTTTATTTCTGAGCCACACATCTTTCATTGGCTTTCTACAATGAACAACAATTTAAAAATGTCATTACAATGTGCAAGTAATGGAATTTGGATGGAGAGCTTGTGAAATTGTGATGATCAAGCCGTTAGTGATTACTACAGCAGAATAAAATGTAGCTAATATCACGATTCATGTTTTTGCCCAATGATACATAATGTCACATTTTTGTATTGCGCTATATTGAATTTCAATATATTGTCCCATCCCTATTTTGAATGTTGCTCAAGCGATCTTGCAAGCTCTCTTACTGACCAGAAGAGAAACATATTTTACCAGCCTCCATTTATAACCTAATCACTACTGGCAGTGAATGCCACAGGCAGAAAGCCACCATGAAAGATTTAATTCCAAAATGCTGTGTATCCATTTTGTTTGGCTGAAAATGTGACACAATGTTGACTCGACATTTCAAAATCACAATCAATAGTGAGTTTTACTGTCATGCCATCAAACATTTCGTCACATTTTTTCACATGGTGCATATAGGGATGAGAGAATAACCGGTATTATATATCATGGTAAAAAAACAATAACGGTTAAGCCTATTACAACAGCAAACACAAAAAGTCAATATTTTACATGAATTTTACATATGTTCTACAGTCTTGCATTAAAACATGTTTAAAAAAGAGAAATGTCTTGCTATTGACATGATAAATTCGTTTTTAACTAATTGAAGCATATTACAGGGGTGATTTTAAGGTTTTCATCTTATTACTGTAATAATTATCGGGATAATATCATATATCAAGATCATTTTGGCCAAGATAATCGTACTATGAAATCTTCATATTGGCACAGGCCTAGGTGGATATATAGACTTCATGTTCTTGTCACTGGTCACTTTCTCTGGCCAGTCTGTCAACAGTTGTCTGTAGAGGACATGTCCAGGCCTGTTCTGACACAGCAGCTGCTCCTAGTCACTGGACTCCTGCAGGTTACATCTTACTATCCAGACCAATGTTATTTTCTGTTATTTTCTTCTCCAATAGCCTGTTAGGGCTTTAGAAGTGTTTGTAAATCACATATAATTCCCAACAGACAATTTCTATCTGTACTTCTGTGTGTACATAACTCAACTTTAAGCAGTTGGGTGCAAAAGTGGACACGTTAGGTTAGGAGTTAAATGAGGGGATATCCTGACGCTAAGTAAAAGGCAAGTTAGAAAAAGGCCAGGGACACCTAAAGGGGTCAGAGGTCACCCACACACCTCCGCAGCCCTGATTAAGCTTCCTGACAAAGGCATGGGTGTGGAATAACACCTCCCACCTCCCACCCCCGAGGGAAGGACAGATCAATCTCCTTCATTCAGATTGCACACACACGCACACACACGCACACACACACACACACACACACACACACAGGGAGTCAAGAAAATGCCTACTTCAACAAAGACTGTTGAGGAGAGTTGTTTCATGTGGAATTCACTTTAAATGGCAAAATGGCAAAAACTTGCATTTTAAAAGATGAATAAACTGAAAACCCAAGCAAAGATTATTTATTTCAAAAGGATTTCAAATGTTTGACTAAGATCATTTTACCTGCCTACTGAATTGAAAACTTTATCAAGCACACTACAGGTTTTTCATTTAAGTTGTCAAACCCTATTGCTTTGACACATTATTGTTACATTTTATGCATACATTACCAATTTCATCATTCTTTTCATCGTCAGTGTTAGTGTTACAGGTCTATGTGTTTTGCCATTACTGGTTTCAGACCCAAACAAGCAAAGCAACTGAGTTTGTTTTTCAAAGTAGTGGTGTTAGTCCAAAAATCTTTTACACCCTGGGGGGTTAATGGTACACTGGCTGAGACCCCCCGCTTCCCAAAAGACACACACACACACACACACACACACACACCAGTCTCTTTCCGCCTGTTGTGATGGATGTGTGACGGCTGGGGGCGGAGGCGGCGGCTCTGCTTGTATAAGTGGCGGGGGAGATGTTTTACAATGGACCAACGTTTTTGGAGGGAACTCAAAACTCTTGTGTCTGAGAGTTCAGGGATGGAGAGAGAAATCCATCACATCAGCCTTTGGCCATTGCACTCTTCTTATCTACATATAAATTACACAATACAATGAATTAAACATGACAGAGATTCTATTTCCACATAAAAATAATCAATCCCAATTGATTACAACTACTTACTTGTGGGCCACAAAAGACAAAATTTAGTTTTTATATTTGCACTGAGCTTTATTGTAGATTATTTTTTATTACTTAATCAAAGTTCTGGTAAACAAATTTTCTGGTAAAGCTCATGCAATTTATTAGTGATGTCAAATTATTGCATTTGTCAATTGGGAAGCGAATGGCTAAGTGAAAGCTAACCCTAACCCTCTCAGGAGAGAACACAACCAGCAGGGGCACTAGAAGTTACTTTCCCTCCCTGTGTGTCGCTGCCCCATCCCCCTGTCTTCAACACTACACCCCCACCCAACCCTCCTCCCTCCCCCCTTTAACTCCCCGAATGTCCCCTGAGGTCATGCTCTCTGGGGTCACCAAACCCCACCCTGTCCCAACCCCCAACACAATCCAGAGGAGCTAAGCCAGACGTAATGAGCAATGGGCTAATTGTGTGTGTGTGTGTGTGTGTGTGTGTGTGTGTGTGTGTGTGTGTGTGTGTGTGTGTGTGTGTGTTGGCCAGACAGAGGTGGGAGGTTGTGGGGAGGTGGGGGGGGGGGGTTCTCCTTTTCTCCTTCAGGGAGGATCAGTAAAAGGCTTTTATTATATCTGACTGACTGACAGAAATTCCTGTACGGGAGATTTACAGTAATGTGAGAGCAGTAGCACATGAGAGGACACATAAACTGTTATATGCACGCACACACACACACACACACACACACACACACACACACAGAGACACACACACAGACTAACCCATTGCTCTCAGTGAGTTTAGACTTTATTGCCTGGACACTAGTTGGATGGATTTTTTTTGGATGGTTTCTACCATCCTATTTTCTCTTCTTCACTTAAGAAGGATATGAGGAGGATATGACTTTTCTTGAACAGATTTCATTAGATATATATATTTATATCCCATTTCTAGCAATTCATCATTAAATTAAATAAGTTTAATATTTAGAAGATGCCAAGGTTGTCTTCTGTCTAAAGTTTTGTCTCACTCTCGTCTGAAAAGAATAAATACTCTTCCCTTTACTCCCCCCAACAATCCAGCTATTTGTTGTCATGTAAAGTTGCTGAAAGCAGCTTGTCTTGATCCTAGAAGTGTGTAGTCGGCAGATCCCAAATTGGACGGTAATCAGATCAGTGTGAGGAGTTTGACAAATGACCAATGACAAGCACTGGACCCTGGAGGATGGGAGGGGTTGCCAGGGGTCAAGGCTGGGGGTCAGAGGTTGGCTTTTCAGAACCGCTCAATCGAAGGGCCATTAAATCCCATCTTTGTGTGATTTCTCAGTATGGCGCGGTTCCATTGGATGCCTCCATCTCTGCACTATGCCCACTTCTGCATGTCCTGGGCTCCAATGGTGAAGGAATGGCCCCAGTGCTCTCCAACAGGGACTAGCAGGGGGGGAATCGATAGATGCACATGCTTGTCCTTCAGAAGGAGCAGGGCAGGAATTTAGCTGGAAATGGCATAAAATGGATTGTTTGAGAGTCTACAATTTTAGAAAAAGTCAAACAGAAAGCTGTGGATTCTGCTGGATTTATGAGCCTGTGCAACAATGAATACAGAACAGCGGCCCTCAATGGATTTAGTGCAGCAAAAACTTTATGCATTCACATTAGACACTTAAGATAAAAGTCTCCACCAATGCCCCAAATGCAGGTGGCGATAAACTTAGTGCTCTGTGCAGGTTCCACTTTAATTCAGTTGTAATGTGGTGAAGTGATAAAAAAAAAATACCAGCTCTCAGAGTAAAACCTACAGACAAAATCGCTTCGAAATCCCAACTGTTCTCTTATAATTTCGTGAAAACGCCTGCATTGGAGCTGAGCCATTCTTAGCCCGATGAATGAGGACGGCATTGTGATCCCATTGCGGAGAGGTTTTTTTTTTTTTTATTCCTCAATGTGTGTTATCTCATGTGTAAAGTATGTCGTCTCTGGGGCGTCTTGTCTCTATCTTTGTTTTCCTACGCCTGCCGTCCAAATTTCCATCACAAACATCTCACCCTGACTGACCCTCCGCTTTCTCCCTGTGAAGAGGCCCTGATTAGCCCGCATACATGTGCAGATAGGCCCAAAATTCTTAAGTCGGGGCTACGTATGAATGTGCATGTGCGTATGTGTGTGCACGCGCATCGCATCCAGAGAGGAAGAGCGAGAGTGATTGTGTGCGCTCATGCACATGCACAGGAATTCAAGAGTATCCTCCATGCTCTAATTATTCAACAAGTTGCCTTTGCTCCTTTTCTCTCTCTCTCTCTCTGTTGCTTTCTCCCTCCTCTGCACTTCTCTGCAGCAGGACACAGTTCACTGCGGAAAGAAACTACCTCCATTGAAGAGTCACTCAGTCAGAAGACAGACTCCGTTTTGTCTCTCCTCTTTTTTCTCCCCTCCATCAGCTTCCTCTGTTCAGCAGTCTTGGGGTCAGATGGGGAAAAAAAAGCCAAATAACCACTTGAAGCTGTGAGATAAATATTTATCGTCTCTGGTATGCTTTGCAGAATCTCTAACATCCTCAAAATAGGAAAACAGGAGCAATTCATCACTCTGGGTAACAGTGACACTTTCAAGTCACTGGTTCAAAAGATATACCACCAGTCAAACCAGTCTGATTGAATGTACTATGTTTTTCATTATCTTAAAGCCATTTTGATCTAAAGGCTTATGATTAAATGCTTGAAATTTGTCTCTTAGACAAATATAAATAGTGAAGTCGATGCCTATGTATGAATTTCTTTCCAAAGCCTTTGCCTTTCCATCAAGGCAAAGGGCGGCTACTTTAAAGAATCTAAAAGATAGTTTTCATTTCATTCATTTTTCCCACATGGTTACTGTCATGGCAAAACTGTATTAAGTGTTTTGCAAATATAGAACTATTATCTGAAATATCAGCATTCATATCTCCAACAACATAGATACAAGTTGAAGCATTGTCCTCAATAAATGATAGAACAGAAGCTAGTCTTTTGAGATATTCATCCTCATTTTGATAAGACTCATAAGGTGTGTAAATGGTAATAATAGTAAACTTATTATCATTATAATTAATCTCTATCCCAATAGCACAGTCAACAAACTTTGCAGAGGCAAACTTTGATTTGTTTAACACTTTTTTGGTCACTGCAAAATTCCATTTGTGTTATTCATGTCATGTCATGTCACACTTTTGATGTGTTTACTATTAATCTACAATGTGAAAAATAGTAAAAATAAATAAATAAATAAATATAGAAAAATGCGGGTGTCCAAACGTTTGACTGGTGGTATTTACGATTGAGAAAAATTGACTACTAGCTGCTCATTATTGTGGTTCGATGTGTGAAAGTGCCCATTTAAACACACATTCCATTGCAGTGTTGTTTATGTTGTTTAATGAAAAGAAATCCCAAAGAAAACAGCGGCAAAGCCAAGAAAACAGCCGTAGACTTCTCTGTCTCCCAGACTCCCACCTGTTGCGTACATTCAAATACACCTGTTAGTATTTGAACATCCAACCTTGCACACCAGCATACCCCAAGGGATAGGCGATATGATATCCCTGTAGTGAGAGAGGTGTGTGTGTGTGTGTGTATATGTGTGTGTGTGTGGACAGAGAACCTAGGGGGGGGATGGGAGACTTTACTCAGGGACGGAAAGGGGGAGACACCTAATTTTGGCGGTTCCCTCAAGGGTTTCCCCCCAACAAAGGCTCCTCATTTGCAACAGATGTATACGTTTTTAAAAGACAGGTTCCATTGATGAGCCGGAGGACACTGAAGTGCAGGTGCTGAGAGACCAAAGGGAGAGCAGCTCGTGTGCGATGGCATTTTACAAAATTAGATCAAAAAAGGGGCCTGAGACTAACCGAGGTCACCGAGGAGTCTGAATGGACTTGATGAAAGATGGTGTGGCATAAAAGACGCTCCAGATTCAGATTTGGTGTGCAATTATGGGCGCAATAAGTCTCTATTCAGAGCTTTTTATTGTCATCTGGGGAGTGAAATGTGAAGATGCTTGGATCGTTGCTTAGGCTAGTAGAATCAATATAATCTTTTCAGTCACTTCTTAAAACTTAGTTTAATAGACTTGCTTTTATGTGATGCCTTGGCCCTATTGTTTTTACCCTCATATTGTCTAACTTACCTTGCCTTACTTTTTATCAGGTGGTGTTTGTTTTTATTTATTTATGATTATGCTGTTTCATTTTATTTGATTGTTAAGCACTTTATAAACTGCGCTATATAAATAAAGTTGTACTGGTAATAGCAGTAGAAGTAGTAGTTGTAGTAGTAGTAGTACCAGTAATAGTGGTAGTGGTAGTAGTAGTAGTAGTTGTAGTAGCAGTAGTAGTAATAGAAGTAGTAGTAGAAGTAGTAGTAGAAGCAATAATAGTAGTAGAGGTAGTAGTAGTAGTTGTAGTAGTAGTAATAGTGTTAGTTGTAGTAATAGTAGCAGTAGTAGTAATAGTAGTAGTAGAAGTAGTAGAAGTAGTAGTTGTAGTAGTAATAGTACTAGTAGAAGTAGTAGTAGTAGTTGTAGTAGCAGTAGTAGTAGTTTGTTTGCCAAATGGACATACTGGGAAAATGAAACATTGTCTTCAGATAATCATTTCCAACAGTTTATGGAGGTGAAGCTGAACACCATATCTGATTACAACATTTACGACACTAAAAATGGCAGCCTTAACACATTTCTAACTTTATCTGTTGAAATCTAATACATTGAAGAAATCTTGAGTCTAATTCCGACCACTGGCAAGATTTAAAGTCTCCACAGTAACAGCTGAGATGCAGCACCTGTTTAGTTCTATATTATTTCCAGCAGATATGATGTGAAATCTGATAAGTTAAAAAGTAATCTTATCAGTCTCATTATTCTGCTGAGTGAGCGCGAGGGGGGTTAGGGGAGGGAGGGGGGGGGGATGTAATACTTGAACAATCAGGGGACACTGGGTCTGAGGATGAACAGGGAGGGTTTTGTGCATGGGGAGGTAGCCAAGGGGGTCATAGTATTGGCATGTGTCTATTGTCTGACCAGGCCATTGTATGGGGGTTTAAAGTTTAAAGTCTGCATGTGTGTATGTGTGTGTGCGTGCGTGCATGTGTGTGCGTGTGTGTGTGTAGGCAGGCTAATTATATTCTACACAGCCAGGAGTCAACAGCATCATGCAGTGAGGAGGAGGGGCAGAGCCTGTGTGCAGTCAGGCACCACAAGAAAAGATTGACCAAGCACACTTTTTTTTTTTGAGTTTCTAAATGTGAGGTTTTGATGTGTGTCTGTTTAAATTTGAGTGGATGTATGAATGTGTAATTAAAAAAAAAAAATGAGACAAGCAAAAGAGATGGTCTGTGTATAAGTTATACTCTCGTTTTATCCACGTCTTTCTTTTGGGATACTTTCTTCAGTTTGCAGTAGTATGTTATCTGAAATTATATCAATATGTGACGTCTCATGGTGTAATGGCAAATTACATAAGCAATTTCCAAGACTATAGAAAAAACAAGAAGAAACACATTAATTACAATTCATTACATTACAAGTGGTTGATGTTGCAGTGTGCCATATTCAGAATCAGAATGACTTTAATCATCAGGTGTGTATAAATGGTTTGAGAATGATTTGGACAACTGACAAAGATCTGAACATTGAGTAGATATCCACTGTCTCAATGAAATCAAGATAATTTCATTCAAAAGCTCACCGGTCAACAGCATCATTTTGAGAACCACAAGTATAGGAATGTAGGGTCCATCCTGACCGCCAAAATTATACATCTGCCTTGACCGCCAAAATAGCTCTTTTGTATTCACATCCATTGTATCCAAATAAGGGTATTCAAATGTGGATGTGGTGAGGACCGACAACATCTGTCTTTTCTATGGACATATGTAAAACACTATACCTATTGTCAATTTTGGAGGGATCCTGCTTCTTCTTAAGTTTCCCTCCAAATTGATTCAGCCAATTAGAGGCAGTTTGGGGGGCAGGGGAGCAACAGACAAGACAGACAGGGGAGCACCTCTGTCTGACCCCCAGCTGGGCTCCAACAACACTGGCTATCAACCCCCCCAGGCCCGAGGCGTTACTATAGGACCACTGGAATACTAATGACAATACTCTCATGTGTGATTACTAATAGCGGCATTGGGAGATGCTGTGTTGATTGCAGCTAATGAGACTCCTAAACATCAAGTGAAAGGAGCAGGAGATGCCATCTTCTAAAAGACAAAAGTGTTTTTCCCTCCAAAAAAAAAAAAAAAAAAAAGCACCACCAGCACTTCCACACACCACACCATGCAAAGACCCTATTCTGCAAAATAAATGCCAGGCAATCATGACAAGCTCACCAAGAAACTACCACGCTCTAATGGGGAAGTGCACCATTTATAAAGGAACACATGCTTGTTTCAATCTGGCTGTAATCAAAAGCTGGGGAGCCGACTGTAGCTCTTTTTATTCTATATTTACCCTGAAACCTCATGTACCGCAGGAAACTTCCTGTGCTTTCTGTGGTGGCTGCACTGTGTTTCCATTCGCCTTTTCATCCCTCCCCTGTCTCTCTTGCTGGCAACCGAGCACTGATTGTCAAAAGTAAAATCCTCCGACTTAGCAGTGACAACTCTGTGTGAAGAACCACTTAAAAAGAGTCTGGCCTGTTTACCCTTCAGCTAAAGCGTTCCCTTATGTGCTTTTGAACACCGAGGAATGTAAGAATCAACGCAAAGCACGTCAAGGTTGGCTGCACTATTGACGCTGTCTCTGTTTAAAGCCAATTTCAGTTCAATGACACTGTCGTTATCTGCTTACACTGAGATAAGCGATTGATACCATGCTTTTGTCAATCTAGGGATACAATAATTGGCATTCTGTCCTTTAAGGGTTATCAATATTCATCACAAGTAGGAAAGAGAGTATCAATTTAGAAAAGTTGTGAGATACCTAAACTGTGGATCTTTACTGGATCCTCCCATGAAAAAAAAGTGATCCTCAGATTTCTCTCCTCTGCATCGCAGGCTATTTCTCATTTAAAAGTTAAATGAAAACAGGCATTAAATGATATGTTGGGCAGTTTGCTGTCAGCTGAATGGACAGAGGGGGGGATGACCAACACTCAGAAGCTGAATGTATGCAAATTCCCCTAGAGCAGACAGTTAGTAGGCAGAGAGAGGCTGCAGTGTGAGATATTGGCATTTTGAGCTCTCTGCCCACTGACAATAAAGAACATTTAGGCTTTTTTGATATTCCTCAATAGGTAAAGATAACTATGTTTTGTCAAATGTCAAAATTATTATGCATGTCTTTTTAACCCAAAGTATAATGCACAAACGACTGATTCCAAGTGAGTATACATATTGTTGAAAAAAGGATAATAAAAAAAGAGACAAAGACAAACCTAAATTGCAGGCACTGTAATTAGAGAAATCAATGTCCCCAGTTTGGGTGCACAAGATACTGAGGGCCATTTGGGACACCTGCAGCCTCTTCCCTCCATTTCTCTAATGAAAAGTCCCCAGGGCACCCAGCTGTGACCTCTGACCCCAGACACAGTAATTAGGTTATATCTGGAGCTGGTGAATGCAAAAAAAAAAAAAAAGTGTATTGTCTAAGTGTTATGGAGGGCTATGAAGGCAATTTAGAAGTTTATTTATAGAGTGCTTTTAACAAACATGTGTCTCATAAAATGCTTTACAGGAAACAAGGGACACAAAAAAAGATGAAAAAAAAGAAAAAAAGATGAAAGCGAGGATAAGACACGGGATAAATCAAGTATAACACAGACTCTAAGAATAGGACAAAACTTGTGTGTGTGTGAGAGAGGGAGAGAGAGAGAGAGAGAGAAAGAGAAAGAGAGGGTTGTTGCAAATGTGTAGGAAATTGTTGCTGAAATTGAAATTGAGCTGCTACCAATACATTTCTGGAGATTTGTGTGATTCTGACTAAATCATGAGATTATTCATCCGATCTGTTTGAATATAACAACGCATGTCAGGGTTTCTCAGCTACATATCTTCATTAAAAGTTAGGCGAGATCCCTACGGAGATGATGAAAGACCACGAGGGCCATGAGAGAGTATTGTGACAGTGGAGCTAAGTGATCTATTACAAGTTTAGAAAAGCATTAGAGAGCATTCTCAGGGTGTCTCTGCGCGTTTCCAGCTGCGTTTGCTATCAACCCTGTCTGACTCTGTTTATCTGGTATAGGGTCCTCTTGCATTCAAGAGTTTCCCACTGGGCTTTACACTAACACACACACACACACACACACACACACACACAAACACAGACTACACACACTGAGATGAGAGACACAGAGAGAAATTCACTCATACAAACAAACACACACACACAAACACGGTCCTGAGAAAGTGCAATGAGAGAGCAGGTGTCAGTTTTCACATTGGGCTCTCATAGGGGTTCAGAGGGTAAATAACAGCGTTGGCTTTTCCGGCACGTGGCGTTGGTTCTTCTCACAGGCCTCACGCAGCCTCTGGCCGCCATTCGACTCTGAGAACAGACCAGGAGCCGCTCACCTGGACGGAGAGATGGGAAAACGTCGACTGCACTGGTCTCACTGACTCATCACAACACCAAACTCCAGCGGGGTATGGGAAGGGTTCAGGTAGAGTCTGTCCTACAGCTGTATACACAATATGTCACTATATGTGACATCCTCAGCCAGCAGATCTAAATCTTTGACTGTTTTCCAGAAGAGGTGTCGTGCTTTCAACTTGTTACAAAATATGTGTAATTGTATTTTTACTAAAGTGTGAAAGATTGGGTGCACATTCATCATGCAGCCAGTGAAGCTTTATGAATCTACTAAACTGTTATTACAGTGACATAACGGTATAGTGAAAATAGTAAAGTGATAATAGCCACCACAGCCACAAAATCCACATAGCTGCAGTACATTTTATACTGTTTACCTTGTGCCTGTTGATGTTTCAGTACAAGACCTTTAATACTTTAAGAGATATCTCATGCCAAGAGAAATGTTTTGATAAAGGTCTTGAACTGAAAGTCGACAGGCTATAAAAGATACAGCAGAGGTGGATTTTCTGTGCAGGAATCTTCATTCATTTTCTATTTTAACACCATAAGTGCCATATTAAACTATCTGACTGCCTTCATCAAAGGTAGATTCACATTCTGACATTCAGGATATAAAGATTTTTCTCATCATTAACCCTTAAAAATCCAAAATTACATATGTGACACTGACAGCTCAGCCATTGTCTGTGTTTCCAATTGCTAATCTCAGACTAACCAATCAAAATATAGGACACAGCACAATCCTCTGAAAAGAAAGACATAATGTCTGCCATCCTGGAGGTAGTCTGATTATCGGGGCATCCTGACAAGCTCTCAGATCTCATTACCAGCGGATAGATGTCACCGTGCAGGAAAACAAACAGCAGCAACGTCAGATCAACTGGATTAGCACTGAGGTGCCATGGGAAGCTGCTGGAAAGCCTGGGAACAGGACATCTTAAGTTTTCAGTTCACCTCAGCGGTCCAGCCCCTCGTCTTTTAGCTGGGACAGTCAAGTTAGAGAGTACTGCTACATGAAACCTGTCTAAAGAACTCAAGGCAGTCAGCCATGGTGGTCACAGGACTTGGGACGTGCTGCATTTCAGAGATCTCAGAAAGTAGGAAATTCTTATTTGCTACCAGGAAAAATGCAATGGAACGGCCCTTCAAGTTGGAATTCAAACTAGGAAACTTGGGCAAGATTTCTCCCCGAGCCCCGAGTTTTCTGAAATGCAGGTATCTGTCATTATGTCAACATGCGGGCAAACACTGTTAAACACTACACAGCATTTAACATGTTCATAATCCTCAAAATACACTTGAGTTTGATTTTCAGCATTGCATGACCTCAAATCTACCAAAACACCTGTGTGGTAAATAGTGAAACATCTACATTTTAAATGTAAAGTTGCACTTACAGTTGCAACATGGAAAACATTCTCATCTTTGGATTCCTCACCTGGTTCAGTTCAACACTCATCAATAAAAACAAGATAACAAAAATCATCAATATCTCAAGCAAAATCTGCAGAATCACATGCCGGGACATTACATCACTGTTCAAATCACGTGCAATACACAAGACAAACCAGATCTTAGTAGACACTACTCATCCACTCAACAGCCAATATGAACTACTCCCATCAGGACGCAGGTTTCGGACCCCACTTCACAGGACAATAAGAACAAATAAAACATTCATCCCCACATCCATAGGACTAATCAACAACGGAGTCTGATCACTGTTCCCAATTGTTCCCCATTTCCAATCATGTATGTTTTGTGTCCTGTTATGACATCAATGTGATGTCCTGTTTGTCTTGTGATGATGTTTCTTTTCTTTTTTGTTTGTCGTTTGCCACCGATGATTTTACAGAACAAATTTCCTAACGGACAAATAAAGATTAATTCATTCATTCATATTCTGCATGCAACTAGCTTGTATCTTTGACATAACAAGCTGTTGCGTGTGGAACAGGATTTTATGTTCGGCAAAGATAATCTGTGTCTTCCCTGGTTTTTCCAAGCTGGACCACTGGAACGCACTGAAGTTGTAATAACGAGCTACCAGCTGGGGAATTTTTGACTTCTGACTTTGCATGGAACGCAGCATTAATCTCTAGACTCTTTCAAACATGCAATATGGAACATTGTCAAATTAACCCTTCCAGCAAGGGTAGACTTTCCTGAATTTTGACTGAAGCTCTTATTCACACATGACCCATTAAAAAGAAATGTTTGTTAACATTTATGCAAAAGAATGCATGTTTGAAAGGAGTGTCTGCCTATCTGTCTGGGAAAAAGAGAGAGAGAGCGAGAGAGAGCGAGAGAGAGCGAGAGAGTGAGAGAGAGTGAGAGAGAGAAAGAATGTCATACAGTGTCAATGTACCATAAATGTCAGTAACACTACACTGTCAGTACATCCTCTCCATGTTTGTAACACACATACACAGGAATACAGTATACCAGGTAAATACACACAGCACTAACACACACATGCAAACTCTCGTACACACACAGCAGCAGTGTTTGAAGACGCTGCGTTCGCGGCCCGGTGAGAACGCAGGAGAAACGGAGAGCTAGAGTCTACAACAGTGGGAATCTGGTTCACTGGTTAAAGTGTGAGGACGACCAAACAGAATTTCATTAGAGTCAAAGATGGCATTGTTCTAGGTGCAGAACGGAACCGGCTTGGGCTGCCGGTTCACACACTCAGGCTGACCTTGATTAGTGACTGTGGTGAATACTCTGCTGCTCTGTGCACTGAAATGATCCTTTTATGTTTCTGCAAAATATGTGCTCAGTCGTGCACACGGGTCCTGTGACTCTAATGTATTGGTACAAAACTGATCAGGCACTGCTAAGGAGTCTATAGTATGGCAACTGAAATTTTCATTGGAATTAACATCAGAGTTAGCAAAAAAAAAATGTAATGAAACAACATTTATCACACTTTTATCAAAGTTCATTGAAAGCGTTACTTCATTCATTCATTTCAAATAAGAGAATCTGTCACCGCTACATCAGTCTGCTGCAGATGCATTGCACTGTGATGATGTTACATGCATTGGATTCACTTATGCATTGATAATAATGCATGTGCAAACTCAGACAAATGCCGTTCTCACCATGTATTTTTCTAGCTCTCCATGACTTTTTTTGTGCTCAAAACATTTTGTCAGTGAATGAGAGTTGCAATGAAAGTCCTAACCTGCATCTCATCAGTTTCATCTCAATGAATGATCCTTCATCCTTGCGTACAACTCAGCACACAGTTTGTAGCAACACAAAGCATTACAGATTAAATGTGTTCCTGTCCAGATGAAACTGTAGTTCAGGTCACAAAAAGCGTGTGCTTTATTGTTTTAAAGGACACACACTGATGCGTTTGACAAAGTGTGTGCATCTGCGTGTACATGTATGTGTGTGAATGCATTGTGCACACACACGTGGATGCTAAGTCATACTGGTGATGCCCATAACTAAGTTTAGGCAGTAATGTATTCATTTTTCTTTGACTCGGTCACCCCCCGCCTCGCTCTCCTTTAAACTCTGCTGCTTTGAAATGCTCCTGGGAGAACAAAGCTCCGTCCTGCTGGAGACAATAAAGCAGCTGGATTTCTGCACATGTGCCTTTGTGTCGGTCTGAGGCCTTGTCATAACTCGATCGGCGGGCCTTGCCTGGTCTTTCATCACATACGCACGCACACACACACACACACACATGTGCAAACACGCACATGCGCACATACACACTCGCTCACACACACGTACACTGAAAGTCACTGTTACGGCTCGGGGAGATGGATGGCAGCGTCAGCACAAAAGAATATTTGATTTGGTTCTAAATACCGCAACATGAAAGAGAAGCCCAGCAGGGTAAAGGGCAACCAGTGGGGGCAAAACCTTCATCATCATCATCATACATGTTGCTTCTGAATATGGAAAAAGGGGTTAGCATGATGTCTGCGTAGATTCATTTCAGTTTAGCATCTTTGAACTATGAGGATCAGTACTTTATATGTTGCCTTTTTATCTGCATCTGGTGTGTCTTGTGTGATTCATATTTACTTCAGGTCTTAAGAAGTGCATAATATTTTTTTCATATTTTACAGACCCCTCAGATGACCTGGCCATTTTTTCAAGGATCTTATCCTATATTGGGGGGAAATGCATTCTATCAAGAAACATGTCTTCCTGTCAGAAAATGTGAAATGTTGCAGATAGAAACAGATTTAAAAAGGCTACTAATCAAAGCAATGAAAATCTTGAAATTAAAATATCATGAGACTCTGATTGTCTTATGTTTTTTTGTACTTTAACACTAGAAATGCCAGTGGATTTAGACATCTAAAAGAAAGTCCACAAGGTATCAGTTGACAACAACTATTAATGTAATTTCTAGGTAAATTGCCCATAGGCATATATGTGAGCATGAGTGTGTTTAATATAGCATGCTATACAATATAAGGTATGATGTAGTATATGATGTATATGCATATGATGATAATGAGTAATATATTATGTATATGTAGTATGTATATGATGCAGTATAGTATATAGTAATGTAGTATGGTATTCCTATGTTAAGCCCTTTGAGACATGCTTGTGATAAAGGCTTTATAAATAAACTTGACTTGACTATTTCCTTGTGTGATTTTTAAAATCTAACACCAGTTCATACAGAAAGTGGGTTTAGAAAAACTCATGGAGAGACATTTTTAAATTTTTTGATATTTCAATTCAATACTTCAATTCAAAACAGCCTCAATTCTCTGCAATTTGGCTTTTCTAGTGTTAATTCTGTCCACTAAATGTAAAGTTCAGTCCAGTAAATGTGTTTCTTTATGAAAAGTGTAGGCTGTAATACTTTCTGTAAACTCACTCAACATTTGACTAGTTAATTAGTATTTGCTATGCAGGCATGCCTAACACAATGGTGAACTGCCTATTTCTAACACCGTTTATCCTTGCATACTGTTAGACCATTCAATAGGTCAGACTTCCCTCCCCCTCTGTCGTGTGAGTGGTTTAAAGTTTCGCCCCTCGGCCTGTGATTGGTCGACGAAGTTTTTCTAAGGGGGAATAACTCCGGAGCGCTCCGTCCTTTCCGCACATCAGTCTGGATGTTTGCAGGGAGAGAAAAGTGAGTTTAGCAGTATTCTCTTATCTAATCCGTTAGGGTAAGAGGATACCAAACTATGGAGGTTATTAAAGATAGAATAGCATTTGTTTTATAGAGGACTTTCACTTGCAGAGCGTTAGGAGACCGCATCTTTGGAATACATTTTTCTCCCACGTTTTTTGCTTCATCCACTGTCGAAAATGCCTGGTTTGGGGGTTTGGATTTACAACATTTGGATGTTACTTTTTGCCATTTTTGACATGGCTCACTCAAACTATTCGGAGGACCAGTGCAGCTGGAGAGGCAGGCAAGTACATTTTATTTACTTGATTTTATTTTTGCATATGGCATAATGTGGAAAAAAAAGAGATGCAAAAATGCTCCATCTGCCACACATCTGCGATGCTGCGGATGCCTCTTGTGTTTTAGCGTGCAGTTGGCTGATGGTAAAGGACAATGCTTATTTGTATGAAACAAGTTGAGACTTGTCATTAGGGCGCAATTAAAATGTTTCTAGTGCTCTGCTGCGATTGCGCCTCGGGGCTTTCTGCAGGAGGCATGGAGGGTCCAGACAGACAGCAGACTCACTGATAAATGAGGAGAAAACGCATATTGGCATATTGTGGATGTGGTTGCTTAAGCATTGACTTTATCTAGCTATAACTGTATTTAACTGTATTGTTGAAATTACCACAGTGGACTTATTAAAGTGTTTTAGTAGGCTATATGACATAATCCCTATGGATGCTGTGAGGGAATCCTGGCTGCACACAGCTGCCAGTAGGCGGCGCCTTCTCTTTCTGAGCATATGTAAATTCCCTGCAGCCTGATTTTAGATGTAGTTTTTCAAATAGTCATCTTGGGTTTCTAGACATTTAGAAATCTTTGATGTAAGCTGCCTGTTTTCTACATTTAAAACCAACCCAAACGACACATCCTGCAATGACCAGTGCAGTTGGTTCAGAAAAGTGTCACCAACTCCCACTGATGGTATAGCTGTGACTCTGATTTCCAGACTTGGAGGCCAAAGATGTGGGGGGAAAAACTTTATTAAAACCTTTATTTAACCATGTCCTCCTCTCTCCTTCCCTCTCTCCTCCTCCTCCTTCTTTCCCCTCATACAGTGGTTTGTCCCAGCAGCAGGGCAGCGTGGAGCAGATCTCCCTCCACTGCTCCGAGGGCACCCTGGACTGGCTGTATCCCAAGGGTGCCCTGCGCCTCACCCTGTCGCCCCGCCTGCCCTCAGCGGCGGTGGGGCCCGGCGGCAGCAGCTCAGGCCTCATCACGGCCTGCGTCAAGCCCTCGGAGCAGTTCCACGGAGCCCAGCTGTACCTGGAGAGAGACGGGGTGCTGGAGCTCCTGGTGGGGGACCGGCTAGAGACTTCCCCCCCGCCGAGGGTCCGCTGCTTCAGCCGGCTGCCCGGGGAGAGGGTGGCCCTGTTCCTGCAGGCTACGCCCCACCAGGACATCAGCCGCCGGATCGCCTCCTTCCGCTACGAGCTGAGAGGGGACTGGACCGCCCGGCTGTCACTCGACTCCAACCCCATCAGCAGTGAAGGTGAGTCAGTGGAGCCATTAGTCAGCCATGTTGGTTTGAGCCTCGGGGCCTTCAGGGGCCATTTGTGGCCAAGTATGATGAGATGAGATTACTTTCATTTTTCATTTTAATTCAGCGTGTAACAAAGATGGAAAGCACAGAGGAGGTTCTGAGAAACTTGAATCTTCACAAAAGTAACTCAATTCTCAGTTCACTCATTTACTTCAATGGAACAATGACGAATATTATGTGAAAACCTTGT
The DNA here is from genome assembly GCF_046629955.1 of Centroberyx affinis. NCBI lineage: Eukaryota > Metazoa > Chordata > Actinopteri > Beryciformes > Berycidae > Centroberyx > Centroberyx affinis. Next base: position 61,375 of record NW_027278916.1, read on the forward strand.
AACTCCGATTGTGGGGATTTTCATGTTTTCGCTTAAATTGAAGGATTACATGCTTCTCTATTAGTTGAGTAAATTCTCTGACCTATTGGGCTTATGAGACCCTTTCAAAACCCATTGGAAACAGTCAAAAATGCATTGCCACCAAGCTAAGAACAAGACTGGTTTTCTTAGTTTCCTGACAATGAGACATTTCAGAGATTCAAGGTTTTCACCCGACAGTCTCAATATTATATTATATTCCATAAAATCCCCTCTGAGGATGATTCCTAATTCCAAACAGGCTTCTGTGGGGGGGTTCGGACTTTCCACGGCCCATGCAGAGTGTAGGAGTGAGGAAGTGGCCAAACTTTCCCCGGAGGCGTGCAGAAAGCGTCCGCTGGTTTAGATTTGAAGGAGAGGGAGAGAGGGAGTGGGGAGGAGGGGGACAAAAGCCCAGTATGTGGGGCCTTCTCCAGAGTCCAGAGCCCTTTCAATGGCTGCCGCATGAGTATTCTGGGATTACTGCCGTCGCCTAGGCGACAGGGAGGCCTCTGCCCAGCTGAGATGCTCCCCTCTTTTGTTGAGCTGCCCCTCTGTGGGGAGACTTGTCTGTAGGAGTACACCCCCCACCCCTGCATCTCTCTCTCTCACACACACACACACACACACTGATTAGGCTTGGGGGGAGGATTGCTATGGACTAGAGAGGAAGGAATCTCATTTATCAGGAGGTTTTCACCAAGGAGGAGAATGTGTGGGGTGGGCAAGGGGCCTCCGCACAACCACAAGGAGAGCAGAACTTTAAAAAATGCCAGGATGCTTTTTTTTCCCCCTTTCCCCACCAGTTTAGTCAATGCAGACAGCCAGGGCTTTGGTGGTTTGGTTTCACTCTTTTCTTGTGGCCATCTGCAGATCCTTTTATGAGTCTCAGGAAGGGTTCACTAAATTTTCTTTCCTCCACAAGGATTTTTGTTTGAAATGATAAAAAAAAGCTGTAAATGAGGTTGACAGGCCCCCAATAGGAAGGAAGTACCTTCTGAGAAAGTGGAAGTGGAATTTTGTTCCTTTTTAAAATCTTTGAAGTCCTCCTCCTCCCCCGCTCCTCGGCCCCTGTCTAGCGGGCTTTGATGAGGTGTGACTGGTGACACCCTGGCAGGCTTTAGGGGGGAAGTTTCATTTGGCCTTTAAATCGTCTGGGACGGAGGAGCCTCACACCTTAAAGCTCCACTGGTCCTCCTCTCCCAACCGTAAAAGTAGCAGCTGTCTGTTAGAACGCAGCGGTTGGTCTCTCCCTTGCTGCATGTCTTTGCACAGCGCTTTAGGCCTGGATATTCACATCTCACGTCCTCTGTGCATTCGATCGTAAGCTTGTGTCCTGTAGCTTTTATCCGGAAATAAGGCCTTTTATTTCCAAGGGCTCAATGTATTAGCATATAGGTGTCTTCTAACAGAGTTTAGAGTGTTATGTAAGGTCACCAACTGACTCCCTCTCTCTTTTCTCTCTCTTTATCCTCTCCTTCCCCTTCCTTGTCTCTCCAGATGCCTGCAGACCCTGCAACAACACAGAGATTCTCATGGCTGTCTGTACCAGTGATTTTGGTAAGTTACCTTTTAGAGCCCTTCAATGTCCCGCGTATATAACCCTAAAAAACACATCATACCAGGAATTAAATGTTATTGTCACACAGAATTCCCCCCCAATTCAGCCAGGATTAACATATTTTACCAGACCACCAAATGGCAACAAGTCCTTGCAGCAAAAGCCATAGCAAGTAATGATGTCAGGATCTACAAATCGGTTGTGTCGAATCGACTTAAAGGCAGAGCACCCCAGTACCTCCAAATCCTCTCCCCTCAAAACTGCAAAGGTTAAAGGTGAAACAGCAGTACCCTGCCCCCCCACACACACTCTTACTAACGCCTCCCGAAGGCGCTGCAGTGGACTAATCCTAACATCTCCCCCCTAGAGAAGGAGCAGTGGACTAATCTGCATGCCTCTGATTGAGCTGTAATGGGACCAAGTGGCTCAACTGGCAACAAAAGTTAGAAGGATTAGTGAACAGCCTCGGTTTTCCATACTGCTTTTACCATCAGTTGGTAGCCTCTAGAGAACCACAGCTCTAGCTAGATTATGACTTCAGTTATTGCTGCCATACCATTCAGTTCCAGCCGATGGTTAGAAACTCACATTTTTATGTACTGATAAAAAAGACAAGATTTGGAGGTCCTCATTGTAAAACAACTATGTGAACAAACAGAGTAGAATTTAACCAGACTGTGTCTTTTCTCCACAGTCGTGCGTGGAAACATTCGGGCAGTAGAGGAAGACGAGAACTTAAGGGCAGCGGTGATCAAGGTCAGCGCCACCCGGGTGTTTCGTCAGAAGTACGCCCTGTTCACCGGGAACAGCCGGCTGACCAGCCAGGGTGAGATCAGAACTCTGTTGCAGTGCGGCGTCAGACCCGGGCCAGGCAGCTTCCTGTTCACAGGCAGGGTCCACTTCGGGGAGGCCTGGCTGGGCTGCGCCCCCCGATACAAGGACTTCCAACGGGCCTACATCATGGCCAAAGAGGCCCAGCAGATACCCTGCGAACTGGCTGTAGATTGAGTCGAAAAACTTTCCAGTAACTTTCTACAATAGAAAATCGACGCTGTACTGAAAGCCAAGCCAAACTCAGGCCCGTTCCACACCCTTCCTGGGCTGCCAAATGTCCCAGAGAAGGAAGGTTTAGGAAGAGGCCTTGGTGTGCAGCTGTTGGCACCAATGGATACAGTCTTCCCAAAGGACTGAGGAGCGAACCTGGCTCTTTTTTGCGACACCATTCCCAGTGCAATATGCAGTCACCTGGTCTGAAAGACCCAATGGAGTTGTGACATGAGGGACACGGCTGAAGTGGAGATTATAAGCATTTGGCATTCAACAGGTTTTCCATACTGATGCCATTTTGCTGGTTCAGAACAATTTTTTTAAAAGCTTTCCATTCAAGGCAAATTAATTCAAGCCATTCATTCAGGGCTATTGGGTGATATATTTGTGAAACTCAGGAAAATGTTTGAAAAGTTCTGTTGAGACATTATTGTCACTTAGTTGATATCCAAGTGTTCAACCTCAAGGCACGTGTTATTATGGTCCAAGGCGTCAAAATGGCCACCCTTTTCTACAGTGTTTTTTGTTAAGAAAATATTTGGCCTTGCTTTTTTTAGCAGTCAAACAGCAAGAGGAAATTAAGTTCAGTGTCATGTTTTGGTAGCTATTCCTTTACAGGGGCCATCCTCAGTGTTGCTATTTTTAGGAGATTACGGAAGGTCCCGATAAAAAAAAATTTAGAAAAAAAATATTTGCACTGACAAGGGAAAGGGAATGATCTGGAAGGTGTGATGCTGCAAGCACTGAAAACCAAATGAAAAGCAACTATATGTAGCATAGCGGAGCGATTGAGAACTTAATATATGTACAGATAATGTGAGCACATAGTAACGCTAAGCTAAGGCTTCCTGAGCAGGTTTCACGGCTCAAACTAGTGCTGAAAGCACTTTCACATTCTAGCCAACTCTGAGATTTTGTTTCTAAAAGTAGACACAGGGCAACACTGCTTTTCACAACCCTGTATAAACAAGATGTTTGTGATGTATAAACCACTGTTCACAACAAGTCACCATGTGTAAGATATCACACGTTTGCTCTGTTTCATTTCAGTAGCCATGCTATATTTCTGCAAAATGTTTATTGATTGGACTGCCTTTGACTTTAAAGATGATTATTTTTGAAAATGGCTTTGAGTTCTACTGCTGCAGTGTTGCCAAAGCAGTTACAAGTCTTTCAGTGCTGTCTGCGAAGAATTACCAATTCTGTTTCAAGAAACACATAACAAGAAAATAACAAAATCAAGGAGCTATTTCATGTGTGATGTCAAACAAGATTGATAATTGTATTTCACCTGTACATAATCAGTAACGCTCATAAACCTGGTGACAACAGCCATTCTTAACAGAAGTCCAGTGGTATCGTGCTATGTGTTGGTGGTAGTAAGGATGGAGGAACATACGGCAAAAAAGTCACATTTGTCCAACCTATGATACAATATGAATTAGGATGAATGAATTGTTGCATTAAAATCCTCAAGTGAACAAGTGATTACACTGGACAAGGCTAGCTCAAGAGAAACACAAAATATGCATTTAGTGTAGAAATTCTGTTCAGTGAAGTGATTTCATATCTGATGTGCACTATATCAACAAGTGAAGAGGTTCATACCAAATTACCATGATGTGCTGGAGCGGTATGTTTCAAGTGCTGTACACTGCCATTTTTGCTGTTTGTTTTTTTTCAATGTGAATTTATGTTAATACCAATGTGAATGTAAATATGTAAATAAGAAATTCTAGAAACAATACCATCAAAAAAAACCTATGGAGAGAAAAAAAACATTGTCTCAGTATTGTGGAATGTTTTTATGTTTGTCTGTGTTATTAAAACATAAGAAAATGATCCTGATGTTTATGGAGTTATTTGTTTTCTTCTGAAAGGCTTTCTCATAAACACTTAATTAGAGACAATGTTAATGCTTCACATGATCACTAATTAATCGGCACTCTAATCCTCTCTCAGCACTGTTTAATCTACAGTATGTGGGTCTATAGGTTTCTACCATTCTAAACTTTTCTCAGACATAAGTCACTTGAAGTGCCCATGAATCAGATCCCTGAAGGCTCAAAACAAACGGCGTGCCTGAAAGAGCGAGCGGCCTAAAAGGCGGAGAGATTTAGAGGAGTGTTCAGGACCCTGAGGGCTTCGGAGAGGGAAGGCGGCAGAAAACAACGGTTGGAATTCTGTTGTCCTCGGCCTCCCATTTTCAGGATTCAGGAAGCAATAAATTGCCATTAAGGGAGCGGCATGGCAGACTCGGCTGAGCGGAGGTGCCACACAGTCGCTCACTCCATCCTGACCACGCGTAGGCCAGCAGACCTGTACACAAGGCCAAAAATAAACCAAATCTCTTTTCCATTCAGCCATAATTCAGCCTAGAGCAAATGTTTGTCTCCAATCTCACCGAGACTTGGATCTTATTCTTTACACCGATACTGAACCTGTTTGCAGTCATACAGCCTGTTGTGACTAGGGAGGAGTGTTATGACTGAACCCGTGGATAATATATTTCTGCTGCTCTAACCGATGAGGAGCTGCATGGTAATAACAATACAGAAACACCCATGTCACTGAACCACTATGATAAATTCACCACCTGTTTCTTCTCATTGCCAAATTCAGAGTATCTCAGTGAAAAAGAAAGTGTCAAGGGCAGCCATGTACTGTGTTTGTATATGCGTCTCTGCTCCAGACTATGACATATACCTCAGTAAAATCTCAGATTTACTGCGTGCTGTAAATCCGTTTGAAAAAGAGCAGCTGGGGAATTAACATGGTGTTTAGGTTAAATGGAAAAGAATCACAAAAGCGCGACATGCTTCCCATGTCTGGCATGCTATCACCCATAGAAACCCCAACGCTGCTTTGCCACTGCATCAGTAGTCCATGAGAGTGAACCTCCAACCTCCCCGACTATTTACTGCCTCAGTACCCCTTTAAAAAAATGCCATGGCTGGGGGCCCTAAGCTGCACTCCAACCACCCCCCCTCTCTTCTTTCTCTCTCTCTCTCTCCTCCCTCCCTCCTTCACAGTCCATCTGAGGTTACTGCTGCAGGACTGATAAGCCAAAACAAAGAGCACTCAAATTATGCTCACTGAACTAATGACATTTTGACAAAGCTCAACTTCCTCCATTGTTGTCACTTGGTTGTGACCCCAGCTTGAACCCCTAAAACTGCAAAATGAATCACAACATAGACACCATGCAACCACAATGACACTACACCTTGCTGTCCAACCACAATAGCACTATGTTTACTTTTGTAAATGCAACATAATAGCAATTGCAATAACTCATTATAATGCATGCAGTGCACAACCCAAATAAAACTTGATGTTTTTGATGATTTTTTTTAAGTATAACTGTGACACACATTTCTGAAAACATATTTTGTAGTTACTACATCCAACATATTTATGATTATATTGCACATTGGTATTGATGACATGCACTATTACACCATTATCACTAGAATAATGCTCATTCACATGGCTTCTTCTTAAATTAATCAAGGAATTTTTGTTACTTTGCATGTGTGATATTTATTCATATTATAGTCAATGAGTGATTTTCTTTTTAGACATGTTTATGTGACTTTGTGGACCTTCAAAAATGTTGTGTATTAAGAAATGTTGGTGGCTCTGCAGCGGTTCAGAGTGTTGTGGGCGCACAATAAACCCCTCCTCCCCTCCCCACTCCTCTGTTATTCTGTTCTGTTGTATAGCTGAGGTGATGTATAGAGGCTGCGGAGCGGGAAGCACTCAGGAAAGGGGAATCCAAAGGGATGGGAGTGAGAGTCGCTGGGTGTGGACGTCCGTCGGCCCCCGAGGGGGAAGTGGCTGCACACAAAGCTCCAGAGATGAGAGCGCAGACGGGGGCAAAGTGCTCCAGGGTTAGGGTTAGCTCCCTCGTAGTCCAGCACAACAACACTCCACCCAGTGCACAGGTCCTGTGTTCCTGGCAGGAACTCTCCGCTATTATCCACCCATATAAACAGAAATAGTTAATGCTTTAAACCAGACAAAGGTCTAAAAATCATTGTCAGCAAAGTCCAAACAGACATACATGGACTGACATAAATCGCCAACACACTGGGGAGTCATTTGTAGTGTGTTGGGTCAAGAAGTTAATGTTGACAATCCTTTGCAGTTTCTCTGACTCTACTCTGGGCCGTTAGGGTTAGGGTTCAAATAAAAAAACTGAAACCAGCTACTCCGATTGAAAGCTGCTGTTTCCTTTATGTTCTTGTATCACTGCAGGAATATCAGTGCATTTGCCTCCAAATTCTTTTGTAGATCCTTAATATCCTCTGAGGGAGTTACCATCATCTCACTCATCTCCTTAAACCATTTCCCTTCTCCTCTTCTTGTGCCTTGAAGGAAGCTAGTCTGGCCTCTCTTAATGGTGGAGCTTCTCCTTCTCCTTCACCTCTATCTCTCTCCACTGGGACTGTTCCTTAATGTGTTCAAACATCTTATGAGCTGTGGGTTTGAACTTGATTTAAGAGTCTAATCTTTGTCTAAACTTTGACAACAAATGTTGGATCACTCTCATTTGGTGCTGTATAACTCCTGTTGGGGATCAAAAGCTGTGGTTGCTGACAAACACTTGACACAAAATCAGATCTCCCTTCTTAGGACAGAAGAGACTTGGTTCTTCTTCTGACTGACTAGAACATGAGCTCTGATCTTCCTGCTGGCTTCTCTGTAGCCCATTTTTTTCTGCTCTCTTTTCCGAGGGATTGCCCTTTTCCCAGAGAGATTCACAGATGCTCCTCAGTGGCAGGTTCAGAGGAAATGGACTCCTGGAGATTGATATATGTAGGAGCATTACTATGACAGTTTTCTTTCCAGCTGTCCTGTACCTGCAAGATTTGTTCTGGGTCTGGGAAGAGGTCACTACAGATAGATCAGGAGAGATCTTCAAGATGAGACGTAATGATGCCATTGGAGCCTGCAGTTTTATGTTTTCATCAAGTGCAAGTTTGCACCTGTACACGTTCATAGCCCTGCAGCCAAATCAAGGCTAACAAGGTTTTTGCAAAACATAAACACTAATTTTGACAATCCTGAAAAACATATTTAAATAAAATGCTGAAAGTGCTTCCTTATTGACTTGTATGTACATGGTTTAAGGCCAGGATGTAATAAAAAGGCAGGAAGACAAACAGAAAGGCATCAGGAGGAAGAAGATTTGTGGGTGTTTTTGTACCTCTGGTTGTGCACAAATGGCTATATTCACCATATGTACAAATGTTTTTTCCATGCTGGTTGCATGCAACCACACTTAAGTCTGTGTCCATCTCTCTCTGTGACTCAGTGGTTACGCATCCTGCTGCTCCTCCATCAACTCCAGCACCAGCTGAGAGTGAGCATGACCACACTTTGGCATCCCAGATTCCCAGCTGACAATTTCTGGTTCCCATAACACCCTCGCACAGCTGGGAATAATGATTCACAAATGGAAATTCTGTGAATGTGCAAGTCTGCGAACACGCTAACTTGTTATCCCGTGATGCTCATATTCAGGCCACGAAAACATCAGCCATTATCAAACCATAAGCTTCATGTCTTACTCCTACATCAATGGCAGCGCTCTTTCATTAGAACGATTTTGGTAAGGCACTGACTAGCATTTGTCTTTCTGTATTGAGCAAGTTTACAATTACTGGTGAGTTAAGAGTAGCCTCTCTTCACAAAGCATAGTGCTGGAGGGAGAAAAAAGGCTCTGTGGTCAGCTTTTAAGTAGAGTGGGCAGTTTGGGTGGGTTGAGAGGTCAAGGCAGAATAGAGAGCAAGGGTAGAGTGGGGCAAGAGCATGTTTATCTGGCCATGTTATCCCTCTGAAGTGCTGAAGGGAGGAGAGTGAGGAGTCCCCTTTGTTCCTCAAGAGCCTGCAGATGGCTGTAATCCCTTCCAAAATGCGCACTGAAAATCAATCAAGACAGGGTGGACATGGTGTATGTGAGTGTGGAGGCGGGCGAGACATTTCTCAGGGAGGGGGTCCCGCAAAGAAACACACAAGTTGGGTCGAGCAAGCGTCTTTGGTGCTTTCCCGCCAAAAAAAAGTATTGTAAGGAAAGACAGAGGGAGTGAATTGCAACCCCCTCCAATGAAGGGCCGCTATCCCTCCGTTTCAGCCGAATACAGCTGCCATCTCCTCACCGGGTCCCTGGGGTTACACAGGCTGCAGGGGGTAAGACCCACAAAAACCTCCAAACGCTGCATCATACACTAATAAGGCTACTTAAGGGCCATTCACTGTGTCAGGATGTGTGGCATCAGGCTCGCATGGCAAAAATGAGGGGGAGAGATTAGAGTGTGATAGATGAATAGATAGACAGATAGATAAACAGATAGATAGATAGATAGATAGATAGATAGATAGATAGATAGATAGATAGATAGATAGACTACTATTGCCAACATTAGACCATCGTTGAACCAACGTTGGTAGAGTTGCAGTATTGTTTAAAGATTGTCAACCACAGTGATGCTACTAGGGTAGATTCATTGTATAGGGGGAGTGGGTGGGGAATTCATGATATTATTCAACACGACTTCATTATGCAGTACAAAGAGCAACTAATTTACATACTAATTTTAAAAAATGCATTTCTTTGAAGGTATCCTGTATCAATTAATTTGTATCAGGCATAGTTTGCTGTTGTTGCAGACAGAACTGGAAATAAAACAGACTTCAACCCCTATTCTTCTCTCATTTTTCAGGTCTGATGAGATTTTGTCAGGAGTCAGAAATATACATGGAAATATTCACTAACATCTTTTTGAGTTATTTTAACTTTTTCATAGGATTATTTTTTATGGGAAATCAACTGGTTTAAATGGGCTTGCCTCTGACTCAGACACAATTAAATTCTTAACTGTGTATGTATGGTTGTTTCCTACTTTACCACTATTTTCCTCCAGGGCCCCCTGTACCAAAACCCACTTCTATGAGCAAATCTATTTGTCATACAATGACGGGCCAATTCTCTCTCTTGGTTTCTTATCTGGCTGACGTAAGCCTAGCCCACTGGATGCCCTACTAAAACCTAGACTGAGAGTCTACCCACTACAGGGAAACACACCTGTCTTTGCCTAGCCTCTCAAACCACAGCAATTAACAGCCAGGATTATGGTTTTCAAACAAAACCCGTCCGAGTGTCTACACAAAGGGGAGAAACTTCCCTGGCAGAACAGTGCAATCCCCTCAAAGTCTTCCCTCGCTCCCTGCCACCCACTCCTATGTTTCTCCCCTCTAATCCTGTAATAGTGAAGCACAGCCTGGCCTCCCTCTGTACCCATTTTTTTCCTACTCTCTCTCCTCAGTCGTCTTCAGTTACCTCCTTAGAGACACACTGCACTGTGCCTATTGTTCCAATTGTTTATTAAGCAAAGAGGGAGGCAGGAACGAAACTGCCAGTCACAGTTGTTTTGTTATGTTACTTTACCTACTAGTATCTCCTTGCATTTTCTCTCTCCCTGCTGAGCTTCAGGGCAAGATTTGTCAACAGATACTTATGTCCGGTGCTACAAAAGTGCTGCAAAAAACGTGACAAGTTTATGATATTTAATTTGTGCCACTCTCACTGTGTCAGACTCATAAAGGTATTCATGTATTGTGTTAAAGGAACGATTTTACCATCAGATACACTGTTATATATCATCAATCTGTGATGTTCAGAGCATTCCAGGAGTTATTTTGTGATGATGTGTTGTAATTTCAACATCCTCCAGATAATGGATGTGAACTTGCTTTCAATCAAAGGTGGGCATATGGGCATATAACTATAGCTAGCTAGCAAATAATATAATACTTCCATGCTAGCCAAATAGTTCGTGAACTTTGAGGTGTGTCTATGATTGCAAACGTGCCTCTTACTCTAAACACAACGTCTTGTGGCTGCATTGCATTATGGTCTATCGAGGCTACTGTCCGTGCCTCTTCTACAATGGATTTCTCCCCGTATGACTGTCAAACATTGGTGCAAAATTGTGAGTCTAGAAAGAAGCCCTTGTTCTGACACCAAAACCTGACGTTTCAGATCACTGAAAAACGTTCTGCTATCAAACTCCATTGTAGCTGTACTGGAAATATCTCGATGTGACGACACATGGACTACGTTTGGCCTTAAAAAAAAAAAAATTAGACCACCAAACAACAAAGTGGGCCCAGAAATGCAAGGCACGTCACCAAATGGCTGTTTTTTTAACAGAGTGTTTTAGGGTGGATTATTCCTTTAATACACATGAAATGAAAAAATGTAATATACATACTTCAGTCATGGTGGAATGTGACTACGCAGTGCTAAGTGGCTGGTAAGAGCCGTCGGCACTTTTCACGTTGGATGAATTGCAAGAAATGGAGAGAAACGGAGAAACTGACGAAGCCATTTAAACATCAGATGTGTTGACAGTCTGGCGGCGTGTTATTCTAACAAAGTGCACTCATACATTGTGTACCAGCCCAGCCGGTCTGGCCTGTCTCTGGATGTGTCAGGAGCTCCCGTTACCCCTGGTCTTCCTTTCCCTTCCCTCCACACTCATTCCAGGGAAACATGTGTGCTGGAATTCTCCCCCAATTAAGACAGGGATTAGCCGGGTCCACTGTGGGAACCGGCCGAGTGTGGGAAAGCGGAGGGTCTGTCCCCCTCTCCTTCCCTCTCTCACTCTCAGCCTCATTCTCACTCGCTCTTGTTCATCAAGCTCCCTCCCTCCCCTCCCCTGTCTTTCTCACCCTCTCTGCTCCCTCACCCTTACTGTAATTCTTCCTTCTCTCTTTTCTCACCCTATATTCTGTTTCTCCTCCACACTCTCCTATCTTTTCACCCCAGCTTTACATTTTACCTTTTAATTTGCCTTTCTACTTAAGCCTCATTCCCCAAAATCCATTTCTCATTGTCTCCCCAGTAAATCTCCCCTCCCATCTTCATAATTTTCTAGCCTGACCCCCTTTCCTTTTATTTCATCCTTCTTTCTCTCCTTGCACCCACCCAGAGCCTCCATAGCTTTCAGTCTTAATTCTCCAAGGCTAGCTGAAGTGCACGGTTCCTCTGTGCTCCCCTCTCATGCCCCTTCCCCCCTCCCTCTTAATGCCTCTCCAGCCTTCATATTGAAAGCTTGTCTGGAGGGAAGCTGGAGACTCTTAGATGAATAGTCTGAGACTGTAGGACTGAAAGAGGGGGCGAAAAGACAGCCCATCAGAAAAGAAAAGACAGGTGCCTCAGAAAGCAGACAGTTATCCAGTCTTGGTACAGAATTAAAAGAGTTTACATTGGTAACTTTGAATTGTTTTCTTGTAGAATAACTGTATGTGAGGGGTACATATCCAACAAATCAAAACATATTTTAACAAAATTTTAAGATTTAATCCTAGGTTATCATTGCTGTACGGCACATACAATTTGCAACAAGCTAAATAGTAAGAAATAATACACATCAGTGTCACGGGACAACATGAGAGACGGCCTATAAAATTTGAATGAGCATTGAATAAACTTCCATGGGAATGCCCTCATTGAACTTCACGCTCACTTTGACCTTATAACTACTCTTCTTTCTCATGATCTTGCAATAATTTCACTATCACACCGAATTCCTCTCTCACTGCCTCCACATTCCTCGTACTCATTGTCACCTTTTCTTCCTCGCTCCCACTCTTTCTCTCCTCTCCTGGCGTTCCCACAAATCCCTTCCCTCTGCACTCCTCCACACAAGGCTTGTCCGTTCCAATTACGGCTGGGCCGTCCGGCCCCCGGCTCACACACAGCTCGCTCTCATTAAGCCTGTATCAATTAGGCATTAGCCTGCTAAAACAAAGGGCCTCTTGACGAGCAGCCCATCGCAGGCCATGTGAGGTACTTCCTCTCCATCGCTCCACCCTGCTTCCCATCCTCAAACCGACATTCATTCATTCAAACCTTTTCCCATTGTACCAGTCACCAAACAAATCTAGATCCAAAACATGGCCAACAGATCTAGATGACAGTAAAGAAAGTGAATCACTATGCATCCAACGTTTACTTTTGGCTGTAATGTTGATTAGGTCAAGTATAGAGTGATGGTCTTACATTATAATGATAATTTCAGGTAATTCAGAATGTTAATGTCAGTCTTTCACAGGGATGTGGAATGAATGTGATTTTATCTTCAGTTAACAACAAAGATATTGTTGTGTGCTTATGTAGTTTTTTAGTAACAAAACAGGATTTTCTCAGTTTCCTATCATGAGGGTATTAGAGAAAGCTGTCCTAAAATACTGAATTATCACTTTCCCATCACAGCTCAGCAATGCTACTGATGGAATGTAAAAAAAAAAATGTTGGGGTACATTGATAGATTGGTTTAATAGACAGGCTTATTTTTTTTTCAATTCCAAAGCCAAATATTAATTGGGAAAAAAAAGATTGAGAACGACATCTTTATCCCTTCAATCATGATTATGGGCCTACGTGTTTCCGAGCAAGCTTGTCGTATCCTGATGAAGGAGCTTGCTCTGAAACACGAAGGCCAATAAGCATGATTGAAGGGATTGAGTTGCCATCCTGAATCTTTTATTCCCCGTTGCTATTAGCTTTAGTTCCCTGGACTGAGCAACCCTTTAGCAGTAGGATAGAAGCCAGCACTATTCCAGCACCTCACTAAAAGCCAAATATTACTTTGAATTTAAAAACTCACATCCAGCCATTTTATTTTTCTTGTCCAAAAGGGATCATGGGATTTGGGGGATTTTTGTGACAGACTAGAAGGAAATCGGTGGAGATGACAATGTTGTGACAAGAGCCTGAATTGGGGGGCAAAAGTTAAAAGTTAAACAATGAAAATGTTTCCATGGCCAGGTCATTTTATACAAAAGTGGACAAAATATGCAACTGCTTGACACCACTCCTCCCTATTTCTCCTTGTAAAGTAGGCATTTTTGATATAATGCTCTTGTGTTTCTGTCATATTTAAATGTTTGTTTTAATACACAGAGAAAGCAGCAGAAGGGTGGGAGACAATATCTTCTTTAAATTATCAATGCCAGACACTTGCCAATTAATTTGTTTTTTGCTTTTGTTTTTTTTTTTGGTCTCAAGACAAGCTATGCTCTTCCAAGTCTTAACATGTTGCATTTCAGACATTCATGTATATTTTTAGCACGATGTGTGATGTAGAATAAAGCATTAAAACCATCATTATGAAGAACATTAAAAGGCAACTTAAATATCAACTTTTGATATGAATGTACTTTATTCTAGACAGCCATTAAGCACAATGGTACAACAGTCAGATTAACCAAACATTTTGAATGACAAAACGTTCCTGTATTGGTTCAGTGACCAAATCAATGTTTTAAGTGCAACCATGACATTAGGTGCTCACTCTTGTTATTAACATCTTGTAATGGCAGAATTATGACACCCATCTTCCAATCCATCCTGAATAGCCCCCACTTTTCATCAATATTTAATCTTTAACTGATCATTTAAAACCCATTAATGTCTAACAATAGTGTCTGAAAGTCTGAATGTCTGGATGGCTACAGCAATAACAATCCAACATTTGTCTCAGTAGGAAGGGCGAGCCAGATTGTGCCAAGTCTCAACTTCCTACATTATATTTCATGCCTTCATGCATATTTAATTGGGGTGTGTGTTGGTAAGTGGTAGATAATAAGATTGCCTTTCACTTTAAGCAAAATCACAGGGATAAAATAATTTATTTAATAATAATGTTTAATAATTTATTTCAGTAAAATATGATAATCATTTGGATTGAAGAGACAGGCGAAGCACAAGCTTACTGCATTTACATAATATTCTCATGCTGGTCTCATGTCTGTGTGTCTGGACAACTGCTCGACCTGTAACAATCGATTTGTGTGCATTTGTACACAAACAATGGAGGTCAGAGGAATAAAATACAGGAGATAAAACACTTTTCAATCATTCTACCAGTCACTGATACAGTACCATATGCAGCAGGGAACGGAGTTCAGTTGTTAAGATTGGCCTACATGTATAACCTTTTGAAAAAAAAAACTTGGAAAATGGAAAAAGAGATTAGGCTGTAACATCATGGGAGCACTTAGGACAAATGTTCCTTCCAAGATATTTTGGTGACACCTAATAATTCATCAGATGACCACGTCATATCTTGTCACTCATCAGTCATTGCTCCACAGAAATTTAGTTGACATAAACAGGTTTCGAAGTTTTGGTGGCAAATTATATTAGACACGGGGCATTGTCATATCTTATGGTTTAGTGAAGCCAGAGGCGGAATGATTGTCGTTAAGGCAGAGTTGTTGCATGGTTTGGCACATGCATTTAATTTTCCAGAGGATAACTGAAGATGATATCCTCAGCCACTTCTTTTTATAGGACTTTTTTGCACAATTTGTCATGTTTTCAACTTTTTTGAGGATTGTAAAAAAAAATCACCACTAAAACACAGCATTTTTTAAAAGGGCTGTGGGTTTGTATTTATCTCACTAATCTAATCTAATCCTATTATTATTATTATTACTATTAATGTGAGGACGTATAGTGTATATCCTACTATAAAATGAAGAAAACTCTGTCCGTCTGTCTGTCAGTCTGCATCCATTTTGCTCCTCAATGGGTTGGCCAATCAATCTGAAACTGCACATGGGCATTGAGCATTGGCATAGGCAGGGACTGACGAAGCGGATTTTTCCATTTTCCCAAATTTATGCTGTTTATGCGCATTTTTGGCAAGTCTGCGCGGAGTTGTGGTGCGCGCATCTGGACTAGTATGTATAGATCAGTAAACAGTTGTCTCCAGTCTAATAAGTCTAATCCAAAATGCCCCTGTCGGTCAGTTGGAAAAACTTGGCAAGTTGCCTTGGCAACTATCTGGGGTGCACCAGTCTAACTTAATATTACATGTCTTATTACAACAATTTCTACTACTGTTTCTACTGTGTTCTTCTTCTCTTTTGTTTACTCATAGTAAATTACATCCATACAAGTTTGCAGAGGCCTCTGCAGGCACATCGCTTCTGTCTTTGTTGGCTGAGCAACACAGAACAACCTGGTTTTGATTTTCCCACAGATCTGCCGGTGAGAGGAGTGGTCCCCCGCACCCGGCTCTTTGGCACGGTGACTATGTTGGCACAGACCCAGGCTGTACGCCCCCCACCCCCTTTCCCAGAGGTCCTGGGAGTGTAATACATTACTAACAAAATCCCACTTCCCATTCCTCTCCAACCTCCACACCCCTGCTCTGCTCCCCCCTCCCACAGTTGGCATGCCCCCTGAAAAGGGGATCGGGGTGACATGCTTGATATGACTCTCCCTCTTTCCATCTCCTCTGTTTTTTTCCCATCACTCTCCGGGGCTTTCTTAGCCTCAGTGTTTAGTCTTTTCCACCAGACTGCAGATTCCAACACAGAGTTTGTCTTGAGCTAAACTTATGGACACCTTTTAAAAGGGACCATTACATTATCAATTAATGATGCTTTTAAAAGGACCGTCTGATTTAAAGCTATGTCAGCTGTAAACTATGGCACGAAACTCAGTCAGCAACCGCAGTGCCGTTAACACCGTGAAACAAATGCAGTGCCAGCGCCCTTTCACTGTTAAAGGGATTTAAAGGGACTATGTGCTTATTCACAACAACACTGAGTAGGTTATAAATATGAACCCACATTCTGGAAAAAGCCTGGCTTGTTTGCGCCGCAGTTCTCATCCCGGCATTGAGGGAATGTATTCACGGGTGAGTATGTGTCTGGGTAACATGTAATGACATTATTCTCACCAGGGTGACCCTTCATTGTCACTATGCTTTCTTCTCCCAAGCTCGTGAAATTGACATAAGCTTTACAAACATTCCAGGCATTTTTTTCTCAAGGCCGGATTTCTTTAGGGCCCTTTCATACAGGGAACCACCAGTATGAGCAGCTCCACCTAGTGGTGAAGTAAGGGATGGGATGGACATTGCAATGGCCGAAAGCTTCAATGCTTTTAAAACAAGTTAATCAGTTAGATTTAAATCAAGTGACCACTTAAAACATTATCAACTAGTAATCAAACATTTAAACTTGAATATAATCATGGTAGCCTCACTGGTTCATGTATTTGTGATTTTACAGAGTATTATGTTTGAGTTCTCATGTTACGATTTCATCTCTGTTAGGTTTTTTGATTTAAAAAAAAAAAAAATAGAATCTAGAATATATGACAGTAAATGACAGGTGTTTAGATTTCATGGCTGTGTTTCTTTATGGAGCGACGGAGTAAGAAGGGCACAGGGGCCTCAGCACTTTGGGAACGCCCCGCCTCCTCCAGCCCGTGCAGCCTGCGCAGACGTGTGATCTCCTGTTTATACCTGCAGGCAGTGGTGAAGCTCAATATAACGCTCTTCTGAAAGTGAATACTGTATGGCCGAGACATCGAGCAATTTCCTGACCTGCCCAGGTGGTTGTCGACATAGTCCTGCAGCTCGGACACCTGCGCCTCAGCTACTGTGGCTCTGGTGAGGAGAAGGGCACGCTCTTTCTCAAAGCCTTCCTGTGTGAACAATGGGTGAATCTTCAAATCACTTTCATGACAGAATACTTTCCCTTTCTCCCAACAAAAGCCTTGAAGAACAAAGGGTCTTATCTTAAAAAACAAACAAAATGTATCTATGACAAGATATTTTTTTAAGATAATTTGATTAAAAGTTTATTATCATGGATATATAAAGACAATATCATATAATGGATATGTAATAATAATATTAGGAGGGTAAATGGACTCATTCAATCTGTAATTTAAGTGGAGAGAAAGCATTGTTTACCAGTGTAGAGTTTGTGATCTCCCTTAGCTGTTTCCTTATGTCCACCCAGAAGTCCTCAGATATCTTCCCTGATTTCGCTGGCCTAATGCAGTTACAGCATTAATCATTTTCCATAACCCTGTCACCACAGCGGATGAGTTTTAAAAGTCACTTGGTAAGATATAAAAATTGTACTCACTCCTGACAGCTCACTGTTTGAACGGGCATTTTGAGGACAGCCACCTGAAAAGTATAAATTAGGGTAGGGGTTGTGATGAGTCACACATTTACAGAGAATTAAATATAAACTAAGCAAGCAATGCAAAAATGTCCATGTAATAAATAGAATTTCAGCTGCAGTGTTCTGCCCTTCAGTCTAAAAGCACCAAGTTCTTTTTGTTTATTTTAAGGTCAAAGGTCAAGACTACAGTTTAGATTTAATATCAACAAATACTACATCCATAAATGCTGTTAAATAATATACAGTTCACTTCTGTACCAACAATCCAACATAAACTTTGAAGTCATTTTTTCCCCAGTTTCACTTCTCACACAATCACTGCTCTTTGGCTCTGTAGGGAAGTATACACACAAAAGAAGAAGCCCCACAGACCAAACACAAGCAATCGGCAGACAAAACAAAAAGAGATCAATCAACTTCAAAGCAGTCACGTCTCCTTTGTACTACCTGCTCCCGGGCGGCTTGTAGCTGACCCTCCAGCCTCGCCTTGTCCTGGCGAAGGCGCTGCAGCTCCCTCTCTGTCTCGCTGCTCAGATCACTGGGCTCCAGGCTGAAGTGGCCTTCTGGGAGTCCAGGGTCCAGACCGCTCTCCGGTTTGGCCCAGACCTGCTCCCTCTGAACCCTAACATGACGGGGTACAGACAGAGAGGGTTTTACTCATTGCAGATTTATTGATTGCAGTACTAGAAAACACACAAGTGAAACATGTCGTCCCCAACAGATGATACAGGCACACCATGGGCCAATCAGTAACAAGATACATCATCTCTCCAAGTTTCACCAAAATCGGACTGGTGGTGTAGCAGTTTCAAGCGCCTTTCAAAGTTTGAAATTTTGACCTTGATTTATAGCATCCCCATCAGGCCAATCAGTGTAAAGTTTTTATACACCATAACCATGTCAAAATACATCATCTTTCCAAGTTTCGTCAAAGTCGCACCAGTGGTATCTGAGATATCAGGTTTGAGTAAAAAGATTTGACCTGTAATTACGGCACCCCCATTAGGACAATCAGTGCAAATTTTTGTGTCAGTCGGACTTTTAGAGTTAGGAGTCAGTCTTCACTACACATTTCAAGCACATAAATAGCAGGATGTGCAAATACGCACACTCATGTCTAAAACAACAGGGAAGTCTATGGAGAGCGCCACCTGTATGCAATGAGGAGGGCATGATGGGTTTTGGTGACTCTCTGCAGTCTCTTCTTGTAGGAGCGAGCAGCGGAGGCTAGCTGCTCCTCCCTCACTCTGTAGGACGAACGCACATCCTGCAGCATGCTGTCCACAAACGCCCTCATCTTCCCTCCCTCCAAACGGCCCTTTCCCTTTCTGCTTTTTTCTCCAAGTCCATCAATATACTCCTGGATGAAAGAAATGCAGATGGATGTTATGGTTGTTTTTTAGGGGTAAGAAAACTGGTCTGACATCTTGTTTTTCCAAGTCCAAAAACCAACATGCCCTACTTTTTATGCATTTAAGTGTGGGTATATGTTTGGTTATATATGTGTGTGTTTGCATATGTGCTGCTACTCACAGCTAAGTCCTGTAAGTAGCACACCAGCCTCGCACGGTATTCCTCATTCAGCTCTTTGACTTGCAGTTGCAGCTTGGAGTTTTCCTCTTCCACCTCCTTCACTTGGCTCTGAGAGCACAGCAGGGCCTTTAATGGAAACCACACATACATATACAACCAAATAATCAGGTGATATGAATCTAAACATGGCACGCGTCCACCATGTGACTTCTGTAACCTGTTATGGAAATGTTCAGGTAACAAAATATTCATAACAACTAATTTAGGAATGTAAATCAGTAGCTGCCCAGAAGGGATTCTTCATGCTTACCGCACTCTGTTCAGACAGTTTCTGCTGGGTGTTATGGATCGCTCTCTTGTTCTCCTGCTGCTCTTTACCCATAGCCACCCTGATGACCAAACACAGACTCAACCACAACAGAGTAGTGACCAAAATCCAGAGACAGCCACATCATAGGAGGAAGCAAGGAGACCACATCACACACACAAACCCACACGGCAAATGAAGCCGCAGCTGAATAGAACAAAATCAAAGGGGGAACCACACAGCAGATGCGTGTGGGATGAACATCCTGAGATGGGTTTGGCCTTTTGATCATTGAGATGGAAAGATAATGATGCCTCATCTTAATTAGGTTTATGATGTATAAGTAAATGGCAAACATTCATTTGCCCTCACACTTTCTCCTCCAGTCTCTTCTGCTGCTCCTCATAGCTCCTCTTCATCTTCTCCAACATGTCTTTGATCTCATCTTGGTTTCCAAGCAGCTACATGTGAATAAATAAATAAATAAGAAAACATACAAGGTTGTTTACCAAAACACTTACCTATTAGTTGGCTAGGTTACCAATGGCAATAAAACACACTTGAAACTTGCTGGCCACTATTCCATTTGTGCCCCATTTCACAGATAATGAGACATAACATATTACATACAGAGTACTCACACTTTTCTCCAGAGTTTTTTGCTCTTTGTCCAGTGCTGCCAGATCCTCAGGCTGTTAAGACATTAGTATAAGTTTGTAACTTATATTGCAAATAAATAATAGTAGTTGCCATTATCATAATTAAAGAAATGGTTCACCCCAAAATGAAAATTCATCATCAAATTTCTCGCGCAAACCACAGCATTGTGATTGAGGAAAATATAGGAAATAAATGAGGTAAATATTGGACTTTTGGACCCACTGTTCAATCATTTGGCAGCAAAACACTTGCTGTACACAGTTGTAAAAAGATGGACCTGTTAACTTCAATAGTTTGTGAGAAGGTTGAGATGTGACTACAGAGGCTAACTCGCTGTGTGTTTGGTGATACTACAGACTTCAATGGAGTTTCAAATTACATAGGAGGTGGGAAATGATTGAAAAAACTAAACTAATCCTTTAATATACCACTACTACTACTCATAACCATAACCTTTATCAACACAGAAATTGACAAATTTGAAAAAATGAAATCTAGAAAAAATGAATTTATAGGGTTGGTGCAACAAGGCAGATTTGGGGGGAAAATATTGATGTTGTTGCTGTGATACTGAGTCATTTACATGACTTACTGTGAATTGGTCAATAAAACCACCAAATTTCAGTTAAATGTCATCTTGTTTTGACAAGTCACTAGGAATTAGCGCTACATTTTCTGTAGTATAACAGTCATTAATTTAATTTTAGTATGCTGATATATTTTTTGTCATTTTAGACCCATAACATGGTTAGGTAGACGACTACAACTTGCACCCATATGCATGAAAGGTAAGCTCTGCCCCTGCTATTACTATTTCTACAACTACTACTACTGCTGCTAATAATAATGGCAAATAATAACTAGTAATGCACACTTCCTTTCAGCTAGCCCACTATAACCAGAATCATAACAGCACACCATCTCACCCTGACTCTGCTGTGCGACATGCGGCTGACCAAGGCCCGCACTCGGTCCAGCTCCCCATGGAGGCCCTGGGTGGAGGCCCTCACACTCTGCTGCTGCTCCTCCAGCCGCCTGTGGAGGGCGTCCTGGGCCCGGGCCAGGGCGAGCAGCTCGCCGCTCAGCTCCTCGCTGTGGGCCACCTCTCTGTCATGGGCCTCGGTCAGAGCCACGTAGTTCCTCTTCAGGGTGACGTACTCCTCCGTCAGGTCCGCACCGGTCTTCTCATCCGCGTGCAGACGGGCCTCAGCCGACTGGAGGTCCCTACGGAGCTTGTCTCGCTCCATCTGAAGCTCTGTTATCACTCCGTCTTGGTTCAGTATCTAAGCAGGGGAAAGGAGCAGCACAGGCAGCCTCAGTGGATAAAGAGCAATGAGTTACAAATGCCTTAGTGGTATGAAGAGTCATAGGTCCAGGATCACACTGTAAACAGGGATGTAGTGGAGGATAAACCAACCTAAACTCTATTTTACCCACATTTTTAATTGGGGAATAGAGTTTACCCACCTTTTGTAGGCTGTTATACATTTGTTTTACCTAAATTCCTGGTATACATCATAGTAGCAAATAGATGTAAGTCATAAGATGATCAGGAACTTTAAAGGAAAAAGCAAAAGTGAATGCTTTTCTGAAAACTGAAAGTTAATTTTTGCTCATGTTAGTGGTTGTTTGCCTTATAATCGCCAACTGGGACAAAGTAAATCCTTACCCTGTTTTTCAGCTCAAACGTCTCTTCCTCAAACTGCTCTCTCATCTTGTTGGTCTGAATTTGTACCTCCACAAGTTCCTTTGATATCTGAAAGAAAGGATTAGGCCAGGAAAGAGGAATCCTTCTGGGTGGACAGTGAGCAAAGATTGCTCTCAGTTCAATGTTTGACATAATGTAATCTACCTTCAGTTTCTCCTCTTCAGCCTGGACCAGTCTGCAGGACAGGTCTGTCTTGGAGCTGGCCAGCTGGCCCAGTCTGCTCTCCAGGTAGCCCACTTTGGTGAAAAGGCGCTCATTTTTGTCACGCAGCTGAAGCTAAATTGAGGTGAACAGAAGCACTTTGTTGCACTGAAAGAGGTGGCATATTCCCCCTTCTTGTTAACACAAATAATTAGACATGTCTCTCATGTTGACTGTGTTGTAAATCTGAGGGAAACTTAGTAGGGAATTGAAAGCTGTATTTCTGAGTCACACAAAAGCATGAAATTGTAACTAAAGAGACCATGTTCAATGATGTTCTTTTCCTTTTTTTTTCTCTTCCAGAAAAGGACAACCCCAGATATTGTGCAGGAGTGAGCTAATTGAGGAAAACTGCACAGGGGAAACCACAACATAATGAGGACTAAACTAGCCTACTTTAACAAGACTAGTTTACTTACATTTTCCTCTGTCAAAGACCGAAGTCGTTCCTGAAGTTCATTAAGAGATGGTTGATGGTCCTGGGAGTCCATCGTGCTTTGACTTTTTTCAGTGCTTTACCGTATAGCTACTTCTTAGTGGATACAACCACACTGTATCCACCAACAATGTTGCCATGGCTCCTTGATAACACGGAAAAAAAAGCTAAAACATAATCTAAACACTTCACTTGTTTTCCCATACTTCCTGCTCTAATAGCAAGAACAATATCTGATTATGTCTTCTGAACAGCATCAAAAATGTAAGTTAAAGGTATCAGAATGTTTCTCTACACCTGTTCTTCCCAACGAAAAATCACCATAACATATCGTATTTTGTTATGGTATCACTACAATAGGCTATTTCTATAGGGACTTACAGTTTTGTTGATGGGTTGATGTTTGTATAATGTAAGTGTCCTTGTAAAATGCATTCTAGTCTTGGTTCTTTTTTTTTTTATCAAGGACTGAAATCACTGCAGTGCGCGAGCTTGATAACGGGCCTATCTCCTTGACAACAGCGCGCTCGTGCGACGACAGTTGGGACAGTTTTTAAACTTATTCTACATTCCTTGGCAAGCTGTCATACCTCTGATATTAGTTTGTTTTCAAAAGTACTTATTCTTATTTTGGGCAACAGCCACAAAAAATGTCGACTGACAGGCTCCGGTAAAGCGACGTTCCTACCCAGGATGAGGACGATTTTCCCCACGTAAAATGTTTTAGCGTCAAGCTAGCAAGAGATAGCAACAACAATACCGGAAGTAATCAGATCTTCAAAAATAAAAGCATACATTTAAAAAAAGTTATCAAATCTTGGGTCTCCCCATGCTTGCAAGTTCTCACATATGAATTACGATTACGTCTTTCTTTGTTTAATTTCAGTGGTAGTGGCAACTTGCACAAGTTTAACGTTATTACAACAAATATGCAGACTGTAAAAGGGCACTTGGGGTAAAAACAACTAGTGCATTTCCATCAACTAAAATTTAATTGAATCTGTTCTTATGTTGACTTTGGTGGCTTTAATAACTAGAAAAACTTTGGAACACATTTGTATGTAAGGGTTTTATTTTGAAAGGCTTGAGCGGAAGTTGTATGTTTTATTTTCTCACTTCACACCATTCAACCACCTTGGGATGGGACCAAAGAACAAATTCAGCCTCCATCAACCCGTGGTTTTGGCACAATCTTTGCCCTATACTTTGAGTAACAGTAATTTTATGTTATTTGATAATGAAATAACAGCATCATCGTGTGTGTGTGTGTGTGTGTGTGTGTGTGTGTGTGTGTGTGTGTGTGTGTGTGTGTGTGTGTGTGTGTGTGTGTGTGTGTGTGTGTGTGTGTGAGTGTGTGTGTGTAGAGAGAGAGAATATGTTAACTGTCTGGGAATAAAATAAAAATAGACATCTTGGCCAGTTTCACCAGTGTGCTAGGTCAGTTAGGCCTCTGTAGATAGATATAAACAGTTTTAAGTGATAAAATGCTATATAGTTTTTAAAAAATCCTTGATTCATAGGAACTTTAAGACAATGTACAAAATAGGAGCACTAAAACACATTAATTCACAACCTCAGATGCTAAATATAAATTGCTTCACAGGTTATCAAAAATAACTGCAAAATATTTTATAGAAATATGGGTGTTTTGACACTGAAAGGAGATTAACAATTCACACACCCCTTAAATAAAAAACAAAATGCATAACAAATTGTTCAGAATGCAACCAGAATGTAACCATGTAACCAGGTTTGGGGATAAATCTATAATATAACAGCACATTCAGAGCCAAACTAAATAAATTTGAGCTCAAAAGAAGGCAATACTCTGCACTCATCCACACCAGTCTGCATAAGGCAAGCATCAGAGTAGCAAAACAAATTCATTCAGGAATTAAAACAGAACTGAATATTTGCATGAAATAATTCAATATTTTTATCCCTTTTTCTGGATGTTTAAGGTATAGGGTTACTTCTGTCAAACATTTTCAAACATAAGTCAAAGATTTTGTAGAATTTCATCTAATATAGATCTGGTGTAATGCCTCTGTATAATATTATAAACTTAGTATAGACTGCACTACTTCCCAACAGTCATTTTGAAGCATGGTGGTAGTTATCCCTTATTTAAATCTGTATTCAACAACCATAAAACATGGCCATCTTATCACAATTCTATATTTAACATTCTGTGTGCCTCTAGTGTTGATTTCTTCACTTTGGTCCCCAGCCACAGTCTGGTTTAATGCTGCCACACCTTGCTCAGCTGAATCTGATTTTTTCAGATTTAGGACTCTGGACTTTTTTTTGAGGTAGTAGACATCATTTCGGGTCAGTCGCCTTGGTCCAGACTTAAGTCCTCCTCCACCTCGTCCTCCTCTCTCCCACTGTCCCTGTGGTCGCTCCGGCCCATGGGAACACCCAGCGCCTTCTGCAGGGCCTCCAGGCTGGCCTGGCTGACGTAGTACCTGACGTTCTGGGAGGGCAGAAGCTTCTGGACCTCCTCAAGCTTACGGTAGGCCTGGAGGACGGAGACAGAAGACAGGGACTTGAGTCTTTTATGTCCACAGGCTTACATTGGGTTTATCGTCATAACAATGAATCTGGAGATAATGTGAGTTCATAATCAACTGTCATGACTGCAACAGTCAATGTTTTCATTGGTTGGACGCAGATGTCTTATTCATATAATCAATTCATATAAAAACAAGTGTACTTTTTGGGGGGGGAGGTTGCATGATTGGAATAAGTGAAACTACATTGACTTAAAAAAATCCTTTTATAGCAGTTATAGCTAAGAGAATCACTCAACAAAATATTTGATTCACACATTGACTTGGTCATGGAAGTTAGAAAATCACCAAGCTAATTCCTGGTAAGTGAATAAACCATGCACCAACATAGAGCTGGCTCATACATGTTTGACTTCAACTGCACTGCCTGGTGTACAGGTGCACACTGTATTTCCCTTATGCAAGGATCTTGGGGATCTGTGCAGCCCGGCTCTTACAGAGGTGCTCCCGAACACATAATGAATAACAGCAGTAAGAATTGATAATCACCGCTTGGAAGCTGCCCTGCTGACAGTGATGCTCCACCAGGAAACCGTAAGCATCTCCAATCCTGACAGCAGGGTCCAGCTCTGGCTCCTCCAGTAGAGCTTCACACAGTCGCACTGCCTCACCTGGGTCGTCCTCATACAACCTGGAGACAAGGGAAAAACAAAATCCCATCTGAGGATTACAGCTAGAAATTAACAGAACTACACACAGAGTAAAGAATTATGGGCTGAGCCAAACTGACTGATCATTGTGTTGAGAAGCTGAGAAGAGGACAAAAAGGGGGACTTGAAAGAGGACCAAAATGTAGTGAATGCAGGAGGAAAAAAAAGAGAATGGCTATATTCTTACCTGCGCGCCTGGAGGAACCTCTTGATCAGGGTGATCCTATGTTGCAGGTCAGCCAGTCTTTCTTCCTGTTGTCCGGAGGAACGGTCCTTGGATTTCGACAGACACTTGTAGGCCTCAGTCAGAGCATCTAGAGCCTTCTCATAGTTCTGGTACTCGTCAGTCTCCACCTTAACAATGGTAAACAAGAGAAAACTCTCTTATCTATTCAGTATTTCAACTTAATTTATTTTCCTCATATCATCCTGAATACACTTTGTCAATGCTCATTATACTTGACAGCACAATAAATCAGGTATTACAAAGAGTCCTAACATGCTGCACATGTAAACACACACATTACTGATTCTGAAAATGTTACTATATCTGGTTTATTCTTAAGCATTAACACATAAATGATACTACATCACAACATGTAGAATGTTTATGCAGAGAAGCCACATGTTTTCTCAGTTGATTGATATTTTTTGTAATTTAATGCAATGGGTCAAAGGGCAAATTTGAACCACTGCCCTACAATAAACTAGATGAATTCCAACATGCCAATTCATAGCAGCACAAGCATCAGTGATAAACTTAATGAAATAGACTTATGACTTAAGACTTGGCAAATATGATCTGGATGACATAGAGAGAGAGAGGCAGACAACCTGTTTTGTACAGAGCAATGCGCTACCTGAGCACAGGCTTCATAGAAGCCAGCCAGCAGGTCCAGTGCCCTGCCTTTGGTGTAGAAACCAATAATATTCTTCAGGATCTCTGGGTTTTTCCGCCAGTCCAGAGACTGCAGGTAGTTGGCAGCCATGATGAAAAGCTCTTTCTGACGGCAGACGTTGGCAAAGAACACTATCTTCTCTGTGTCGCCTGACTTGAGGAGCGCCCTCATGGCCTGTTGCAGACAAAGAAAATAAAATAAAGTCTTTGGTGTTTCACATAGTCATATGTTGGTGTGTGTGTGTGTGTGTGTGTGTGTGTGTGTATACCACAGTTGCTGATGCCACATGGTATTATAATACACACTGAATATACTTTACTTCAATTCCAACACAGGACACAGGCTGTTTTTGATACAGACAGAGCTGGTAAAAAGACTAGATGGTTTTTATCCCTTGTCATGGCACCCAGCTATGTGCACTGTTTACTACAGACCACCTTCTTACCTTCAGCTTGTTGCCGGCCTGTGTGTATTTCTTTGTGGCCAGGTGGTAGTTGCCCTGACGCATGCAGCAGTCAGCTATCCTCTCCAGCAGCTCCTTTCGGTCCTCTTCAGACAAATCCTTTGACTCGGTGACAGTCATACTCTCTGCCAGGTCCTCTGTGATGGTCAAGTTCTGTTCCAGACACAGCTGCAGGGCTTGGTGGTACTGGGGAGGTACAAATGCACACATAAACACATATACACACACACACACAGACGTACAAGGAATCACACATGGACTCACAGATTCATTTGTATGTATGTATGCACACAGACACAGACCATTTTGCACACACACACACACATATATACACACACACACACACACACCTTCTTGGCTGCTACCAGTAGCTCCACAGCCTTCTCGTACTGGGTATGCTTGATAAAGAAGTCAGAGCAGCGGGCCAGGAGGGCGGGGTCAGAGTTCTCGTTTAGATCCTCGGCAACCAGCTGAAGTGCAGAGAACTGCTGGGTGGCAAAGGCCAACTCCAGAGCCTTGGAGACGTGACCAGCCTGCAGCAGAGAAATGAGGGACAAATCTACTGTGACACTTAACATTACAAATTATAGCCATACCAACAACACTTACACTACCAGTCAAAAGTTTGGACACACCACATTTTTCTTTATTTTTACTATTTTCCGCATTTTAGAATAATAGTAAAGACATCAGAACTATGAAATAACACAAATGGAATTATGCAGTGACCAAAAAAATGTTAAACAAATCAAAACTATCTTATATTTTAGACTCTTTAAAGTACTAGTAGTAGTTCTGTAAAGCCGCCCTTTGCCTTGATGGAAAGGCAAAGGCTTTGGAAAGAAATTCATACATAGGCATCAACTTCACTATTAATATTGGTCTAAGAATCAAATTTCAAGCATTTAAGCATAAGCCTTTAGATCAAAATGGCTTTAAGATAATGAAAAACATAGTACATTCAATCAGGTGTGTCCAAAGTTTTGACTGGTAGTGTATGTTTACCTATTCAAGAAAGTTGGAAACAAGTAAATTTGTGAACATCCTAAAATTTGACCTAGCTTCTTTCTCCCTCATCTACATTGTCCTGTTTGAGTACATGGCAATATGGTGTAATATGGCCCCCTTGTGGCGTGATTTAGAATGCATGAATTCCTGACACGCTCTGAGCCATTCAGAAAAAAACAGAGAGCTGTGACAGACCTTATGGTAGAGCGCGACAGCTCGGTCCATATGGGTGGCTTTCTCCTCGTAGTAGCAGGCGGCCTCCATCATGTCCTCCGGGTTACTGAGCAGAGCCAGGTTCATCAGCTGGTCATCCAGACCATTCTCCTGGTCACACGCAGTCAGCAAATACAACCCACAGAGAAAAAGACTTAAGCATCTGAGAGAACAGGAACTGAGCCCTCAAATATGTTTTTAATTAAATATAAACAATTTTGTAATTTCGAATTGAGGCATGTAAGTGTTTTCTACCAATGAATAACAAAATAATAAGTCTAGATTTATAAATATGCTGAGTTCTCAAAGAGATTTCTAAGTAGAAGTATGCTGATGGACAGAGAAACAGGCAGTAGATGTACTTTACCTTACAAAGTCGTATGGCGTTGTTGTAGGCCTGGGCTCGAGTGTAGAAGTGGACGGCCTGTTTGATATCATCATGACCCTCGTACTGTCTGGCCAGGTGGTACGACGCGGCCCTGTCACCGGTGTCATTGGCTATCTCAGACGCCTGGTAAATAAATAAATAAATAAATACATATCATATTTCAGCAATATACTCCTATTCTTGTTCATTTCCCTTTGTATTTTCAGTCAGTGTTAATACAGTGCAAATGATGAGAATCAAAACAATATGGAAGGGTGTCATTCCAAAACACTATACATCCACATTTGAAAGAAAGTCTTTACGGAATTCAATACCCAATACAAAAGTGGGTACAATTATGTCCTCAAAATTTTGATATTTTTAATAAAGATGTCTTTTGTTACCTAATAACATGAATAAGATTCTATGACGTTATCTCATTTTAGAATAAAACTCGTCACTGTTTGCACACACAATATGTTACCCACTGAATGCTCTGAAACAGCCTCTTCCAAATGCAACACATGCAATGCAGGATTATAAATGTTCCATGACACTCCCAAGACAAAGTGAGTTACCTTCTGAATGTTCCCCATGTAGCAGTGGACTCGGACCAGGGAGAGGTAATCCTGGGCGTACTCATAGAAACGCAGCGCTGAATCCATGTCTGACTGGCTTTCCAGGTACTGGGCCCACCACTTGCAGATGTTCCTGGGTTGATTAAAGACATGATTTGACTTACAATGCATGCATAATGACTTTTCATGGGACTGCGTTTATGCATATATGCCCATTATAGTAGATAGTAGGATGTTCTGCTTTAGACAATCGATCGTTTGTGTAGACTATACTCACAGTTTTGAATCAGAATGTAAAGAAAGGATTGTGTTATCATCAACAGTTTTCCTGGACTTACTTGTCTTTCATTTTGTTAACGTAGATTTCTAGAGACAATGTATCGTCCTGGAGCATTCTGGGAACTTCGACCCGGTGCGTGTCCGAATTCTCATAACTGAAACACACAGACTGGCAATCAGAATTTGTCTCCAAAATCCCAAACACTAAAACTGACATAACACCGACTCCAAGCTACTGTATCGCTAACACAGTATCATGTTAGTGGGTGCCTTACTATGCGAGGGCCAGGTTCTTGTCGCCCATGGCCTCCAGGTATTTGGCATAACTGTAGTAGGTGGTGCGCAGGTGGATGCGGTCATGGCTCTCAGCTGTCTCCAAAGCTTGCTGCCACTGGCCAGAAGCCTGGTAGAACTTGTTCAGGAGGTCATAGCGCTGACAGCCCTTGTACAACTTTTCTGCATCTTCCTTTTAGAAGACAGGAAAAGATGATGGAAAGATAAATGCTTTCGGACAGGAAAGACCCACTGCCTTTGTATGGCGAAATGTTCAGAGCTAAAAACGAGGACCTGCTGTTTGTGGCCATGGGATGTGGCTTTCTGTTCTGGGTTTTATGGTTGTGTCTAAAGAACTTTAAAAACAATATGAAGTCTTATGAATGGGGTAAAGGGAAGGTCTGTTTAATTTTCCTTTCTTTTCTCTGTTGCATTGTCTGTTCTTCTGCTGCTATGTCCATTCTTTCTGTTTTTGTATGGACGTTGTTTTTCCTCTGAATAAAAATTATGAAGCAAAGAATGGCTGAATAAAAGAAAGGGTATTGGGTCATTGTAGTTAACATTTAACAACTTACATTGTTCTCCTACCATGTCATGTCTCAATTTATCAAATTTTTAAATTTTAAAGGTGTCATGTAAAGTTGATAGACTCCATATGCCCAAACACACCAAAAATCCAAACTAAAATATCTAAAAAAGGTATATAACTCCAAAGGTAGGGCTGAGAAAAATGGGGCCACTATTAGCGTGATTATGAGTGAGGCATGTCATGTCAGTCACTAACTCTCTAGTACTGTAGCTTACTTGACTGTCTTACCAGCATGCCAAGCTGAATGGCCAACATCGCCACCTGGGCCTCTGGTTCAGGCTCAGCCTCAGCCTCCTTCAGTGCCCGCGCCGCCCTGGCATTTCCCATATTCCCCAGGCAGACTCGTGCCACATCCAGACGGCGGGTTTTCACACACATCCGTGCCATGTTTTCCCATACTGCCTTACTGGAGGGAAGAGAGAAATGATTCGTTTGCTGGGGTAGTATGTTTAGCTCACTGCATTGGTATGTGAAAACAGTTGTAACATGTAAATCAGGCAGAAACTCGCCTGTTTGAAATAAATGTTGAGGGCAGATGATTTATTTTTATTTACTAATTTATCCAAAGCATTCTACCAGACAACAAAAGGCTCCCCTGTCATATCTTTATTGTTGTTCCACAGCAACATTTAAGCTAGGAAAGTAGTGGAAGTCTGACGCCTTGTGGTGTGGGAGCATACTTTCATAATTGCATGCACAATCATTTCTGTTCTAACCAGCATGTGAAGAAAACACTGCTGCACAGAGTATGTGTAAAACTCCTTTATTTTCCCATAGGCCAGGGCATTGAATCAATTGGTAAATGTAGTAGATAAGCGTAGGAGACTATTCAGGCTGTAAACCTGTCATTTCAACATCAAATTTCCACCAAAGCCCTCCCACACACAAACACTGATTTAACCATAACTGTACAAATACATGCGTGTTGTACTTCAGGCTCAAAACAAGAGGCATGCTTCTCTCTCTCTCTCTCTCTCTGTCTTTCCTCTCTCTCTCTATCCTCTTTCCATTTCTCTTGCTGACGTAAATCAGCCCCTCAACCCCCTTTTCTTTTGCAACTATTTCAAATGTGAGATTCCACACCCATCTGGTCTCTATTTCTATCCCCTCCCTCCTCCTCCCTTTAGCTGATACAGATGTGGGCTGTTTATTAAAGTTAGGCAACAGGAAATTCCCCATATCTTTAGGGGCCCTGGAATAAGGGAGGGAATGGAGGCCAAGTAGAGAAAAAGAAAGCAAGAGAAAGAGAGACAGACAGACCAACAGAAATACAGACCATTTACTGTAGTAACTCTACGGCCGCAGAAAACCAAATCTTGAAAAGTTCCCATTTCAATCTACACAGTCTTATTGGGAGGTTTTCTGAAGCAAAGCTAGTACTGGGAAGGACAGGGAGGAACAGGGAGACAGCTAAAGAAAGATTGTGGGAAAGAGAGAGAGATACTACACACAGAGCGGCGAGATCTAGAGAGACAGAAAAGGAAAGACAGGAGAAGGAATAGGTCTACATTTGCCCCCTCTTCCCATCCTCTTTTCCTCTCAGGAAACACATCCTGTTGCTGGCTGACCGCGGCAGCCAATGTGTTTGTCGCACATGAGAGAGAGAGAGAGAGAGAGAGAGAAGAGGACCTTTTGCGAACGCCCCTTGGGCTCCAGAAAAAAATACACAGCAGTGACGTCTCAGAGGGGGTCTTTTGGACATTCTCTCACACACACACACACACACACACACACACACACACACACACACACACACACATACACACACACATACACACACACACACACACTTACACAGAAGACGAAGGAGGGAGCTGTCTGTTTAAAGCTTGCTACAGCCACAAACAGATGTCTCGAACTATGACGAACAGCAACCCCCCCGCACTTCAACTTTGACCTCAAGGACTGAGCTATACTGGCAGGGGCACTGCTGATTCCCACAGAGAGAGAGAGAGAGCGAGAGAGCGAGAGAGAGAGAGAGAGAGAGAGAGAGAGAGAGAGAGAGGCAGAGGCAGAGGGAGGGGGGTTAGAAGACTAGTTGTTGCAGTCAGGCAGTGGGAGCTCTTACAGTTGAGAGACAGTCTCGGTAAGCCTCAGCGAAGCCACCAATGAGCCAGCCCCTAGCAACACTATCCAGAGGATCTGCGCTTCTTTGCCTCTCTACTCCCCCACCAGCCCCGAGGAGCGGCTGAAAAAAAGAAAAAAAAGAAGAAGAAAGAAAGAGGAAAAAAGAAAATCTACCGCCTACACAGAGATCCTCAAGCCAGCTGCAGACACAGAACCCAGAGGAGTGCAACAAGTGGAGCACTGAAGAAAAGGAAAGGAAGGGAAGATATAGTAGAAGAGGGGGAAAAATCAAGTACGGAGCGAGGTCCGAGAGCCAAGCTGCAGCCAGCCGGAGCCAGTGGAATGGACCTAGGTGTCTGCCGGATTAACCCCCGTGTGCCCGCAGTGCTGTCTGAGGAGGAGGGCTGAGGACCAGCTGCGACAATGACCCACGCCTGAATGAGGATGAACGGAGATGTTCTTTAGCTGAGCCTCAAGACGACACACTTGCCATTCCTTTTCTGCGTTAGCCGGGTCAGCGTTAGCCGGTAGCTGGAGGGGGAGGCGGTGGTGGTGGTGGTGGAGGGGGAGGAGGTGGAGAGGAGCCAGGGGGACCTGAGTGCTGCAGGTGCTGCTGCCCAAGAGGAGAGGCAAGGGGACGGGCAGGACGCTGAGGAGCACCAGGTGTTGGGAGAAGGAGACGAGGAAGGGGGAGAGGTGGCGGGTGCCAGGCGTCGCATGGCCGTGCGGAGGCTAGTGGCGGCGGCGGTGGCGGTGGCCCTGCTGTCCCTGGTCCTTAACAATGTGGCGGCCTTCACCCCCAGCTGGGTGCTGCAGGCCCTGGAGGATGGACGCAAGCGGAGTGTGGGGCTCTGGAGGATGTGCCCCACTGGCGGGGAAAGGGGCCGCGATGACCTCCAGGCCGGGAGAAGGGGGCAGGGAACGCAGAGGCAGTGTGAGAGCCTGGGATGGGGCTCCGAGTATGCAGGCTACCAGGAATCCCGCAGCACTGTCAAATGTAAGTTTTTATGAACTGAATGAAGCATAATGTGATATTGAAGTCTGCTCACTAACATCTGTGATAATTGAGATCTTTCAAATTGTCTAATCATTTTCTCGACTGATTGGCTAGATTTTTGTGATGATGCATTGGATTGGAATATCCAAGAACTGTACAGGGTTTGATGTAATACTGCTCAACAGCCACTACACAAAATCTGTGGCAGCAAGATGCCAAAATACTCCTGACAGTGGTGTTTTGAATGTTTTGAATCCTAGAGGCTATTTCCTCTAGCCTATTATTCTGTATGCGGCTAAATTATGTTTTGAACTGATAAGATAGGACATATTGGGTCCCAATATTTCCTGGGGAGTACCTCAATGGCTGGCCAGAGACTAATTATGTCAAAAACCAAAACACACAAGTCACTGTCACCCAACAACATCAACATTTGATAGACCTGATATGTACCACAATAAAGATCATCAAAGTGTATCACTACAAGTTAATGGCAGTCCATTTTTCAAAGTTAGTTGAGTTAGTCTAAACATTAGCCCTATGGCAGCCTAGCAGGAGTGCATGTACTGTATTTGAAAGCCAAAAGCATCTGCTTTCAGGGCTATTATGTTGCTGACATTCAGGCTTGGGTAGTATAATGTTACTTGGACAATCTTCCAGACAAACTGACCTTTGTGATGGACTCATATTCCTTTGAAAATTAATCTTTTTTCAGAAAACGTTTCATTCCAGAACTACAGTTAATGCTACAGGCTGTGATCCACTGGCCAAACTTTATTGGGTAGCATTGCTGGGCAATGTGACACAAAGAGGGGCCTCAACATTCATGATTATATAGTAACTGTCACACTTTTTCCCATTGCTAGGAATGTAGCCTAGCTGCACTGCCCAAAAATAGCCCAGTGTGCAACAACTATTAAACATACAAGCTACAGAATAGGATACATCTCACATGGTATTCTAAGTCCTTTACAGATGAAGACTTCTAGCTTAGACCTGATCTAGGTTGTCATGCATATCCAATTAATGCATTCAGTTCATAGCGCTGGAAATGTAACACAACTCTTCTCCTGGCCCCTCAAGTGCAGTTTGACATGATGCGGGCCTGTAACCTGATGGCAACGGTGGCCCTGACAGCCGGTCAGCTGATCTTCCTACTAGGCCTGATGGGGCTGCCCTTCATCACCCAGGACTCACAGTGGTGGGAGGAGGCCATCACTGCACTCTTCCAGCTAGCCAGTGAGTATCACTGTTCCTACAGTAGGCCTATCTGTGTGTTTGAAATGCTTTAAATCAGCAGAAAGAGGAGAGGGCCAGAAAAGCACCTTAATGATGAAAAATCACCAGCCACCCATTAGAGGTAATGCACAGCATCCATCCATCGATGGAAATCCCACAAACCACACACACAATATCATTCCAACACACAAAGACAGAAATCCAGATGCTGCACAGCAAAATTCACATGCTCTCTATCTCATAAAAACTGGTTAAAAACCAATCACAAGGGGAGCTAGACTGGCTTACTCTCCAACACCAGAGACCAGCCTCTGAGGGCAAACACTACAATCCTCACCCCACAATGTCATTATCAAATATGAATCCAAATCTAAAGAAAAACATAAATAAATACAAAATGTGGCAGAATGTGGATAGTTGTTGAAACAATAATTTACTTCTTGAAATATTCTATTTCACATAATTTTATTCAGACTTTCTTGGCCCCAGGATTGCTAAAACCACTGGTGTTTTTAATGTTGGCTTAGAGTAAAAAACATATAAATAAATCCAGAGACCAGACAAATCATCAAGGAAGAGGTTGGGGAAAGCTAGGAAACCAGAAAACACAAGAAAGACCATGCTTGGGCCTCACTGGCTCAGTACACAATTTTCAAGGAAAAGTCAAATTAAGCAAGGGAACAACCAGGAACTGAGGTGGGAAGAGGGAGAGAAGGGGTGGTGACTTGGTAACCGCCCCCCTCCTCCACTACTAGCACCCTTCCAACCATCCCAGTGGGCCGCATTGTGACAGTCAGTGGGCATGGCCTGTCCCAGTGCCCCTGCTGAGGAAGTGTGTGATGTTGTGTGTTGGTTGGATCTGGAGAGTGGTGTAGAGAGCTCAGCCACTGGGTATCATTGTGGCAGTGCGGCATGAAGGGGGTCTGCTCCTGGTCTAAATTTAGTCCCAGTCTCGAGCCCATGGGCCGGAGCTGCAGCGAGCCAGGGAGCGACTGTCGGGCGCCAGGATATCCCTGCTCAGGACGAGGAAATGCCTGTGACTACCTGTTATGCAAACCCCCGAGCTGGAGGAGGAAAAAGAAGGGAGGGGGGAGTGGACGGGAAAGACAGTTCGACAGGGACTGTGTGTTTGTGTGTGCACTGGTAGGAGGGATTATGTGCGTGTGTGTGTGTTTGTGTCTGTGAGCGCGCGTGTTGTGATTGTGTGTTTATAGGATGTTTCGGTAGAAAAACGGCCTGTGGTACACACGGCGGTAGGGTGGGAACGGCCTCCGTCTAGATAAGCTGGCCTAGCTTTTATGCCTGTGTTTACAAAACGTCCAGGAACAGGGGCAAATAAAGAGTCTCCTCTCGACATGAGATAAAACGTTAGCGTCTTCGGCACGCATCGCAGCAGGGACAAGGGCTTTTATCTGGAGACCTTGGTGGGGGGACTGGGACCCACCCAAATAAACACTCATTCACAATATTAGAGAACGCATCCAGCCAAACCTCATTGACCTGCGACTTGTCTCACCAAAGCACGATGTATAAAGACAATGACAAAATAAATAGGCTTCATATCCCATTAGTCACTTATCTCTAATGTGGGTGGTGAACATTTTCAGCTATTTTCAGAATGTGGCAACAATAGTGACAATGACTAATGAGAAATAAACAGTACACACCTATTTCCCTGACATCTAAAAATAGTGATCCTCTCTGGAAAAATGGCATCTTCATTTTTACTCTTTCTGTCTGACCATATTTGGTCAACAAAATTGCTGAGTAATATGATGACGTGGCTCCTGGGTGATGGGATGTTCCTTACCAAAGTAATAATACTTTTTACTGAAAATAAACATACAGTAAAACATTTCCCCAATATGCTGCTTTGATTGTGGAAATGGTTTCTCTATATCTTCAACTTTCTCTTCATCTGTTGCGAGTGTGAATAAAATAAGAGCCTGAATAAAACCACATAAAACTACAAATAACCCAAATATAAAGGCTGCGAGAATAGACTGAGAGCCAACGACTACTAGTGGTTTCCCTTTCCATAATCCATTTCCAAGTAAAGCGGCCTCATTTCCTGAGTACAGATCATTTTATAGGCCTCCACCATTCAGTAATCCATTCCTCATTACTCCCTCAGTCCTCCCCCGCTGAGTCAGTGAATGGGCCTCGGCACTGCATGAATGGAGATATTTTTACCCATCACCCTCCTTCTCAGGAATGTTTTCGTTCTCTGATGTGCCAAAAACCTCAGCTATCGCACGCAGACTGTGGAATAACAATATCCAATTCCATTCAGTGATATCTCAACACTATCGGCAGGTCCAGGCTGCGAGCTCGATACTGACAGTTTCACCCCTGGAGACCACTGTGGAATGTGTTTCTGAATGGACCGAGCTCTTGCACGTTCAACAGGTCAAGAGCGCAGGTCCTGTGGCATTCAGACACAGTTTATCATTTCTTTTGATTTGAAATGCAGAGATATTTGGTGGGCACAGCTGGCACCACAGCCACACTGTGGCCTTGCCTATTGTGCTTCTCTACACACAACAGGCCAACAGCACTTAGAAAAAAGAACAATGCAGGGATATGTGAAATATGTGCTTCTCTGTGGAGGAAGAGAATGGCCAGTCAATCACTCCAGGCTGAGGAATTCACACTGCAGGACATTTGGGTCTGTTAAATATGGCCCAGTTGGGCGAATATTACCCTTTTCCAGCAGACTGGCTCTTAAGAGATTCTTGGTAATAAGGGCATGATAAAGCTTTGAGGTTTAGACAAGTCACTGAAACAAGCTGATCATTGTAATCAGTCCCGTGCCCTTTAAGAATGAACCGAGATACTGTTGACTGGAAGGAAAGCAGAGCGGCCCAGTGAATTTCCAGGAGCTGGCCTTAAGATAAGACCTGTTTAGATTTTCTGCCTGACAGATCATGTCAAATGTCCAGCAAATATGTTAACCTCAAGCTCGGGGCGTGGAGAGGAGGGAAGGAAGGAAGGATGGAAAGAGGAAGAAGGGGAAGGAAGCCTGAGAGATAAGACCGTGCCAAAAAAGGGTTCACACAGCCCACCCCGGCTGGAACCTGGACAGGAGATTATTCATTTTCTTAGAAAAGGAGCCAGGCAGGTTAAACATGAACAGATTGACGGAGCAAACAGTTGCACGCCAATGCACACACACACACACAGGCTGACGCACAATGATACACATAGACACAATTATCCACATCCTCACTTAAAACAAAGATAGCCGCCTTACAGTAGAAGCAGAGAGAGAAATACACAGAAACTCCCCTATTGGTGCTGCTCTGTTTGACTGCTTCAGGAAACTGAGTGATTCATATCCTAAAGGACCAACATCCCCTTTTCCAGTGATTATTTTTGGTTCCTTTATTTATACCATTGTGGATGAGGCAAATTTTCAGACACGTATTATTGTTGAACTATTAAGTGGCTCCAGACCACACTTGAGTACTGTGAATGAGGGATGGATCCGCTGTGGGATACTTGAATGGCATTGATCTATGATCTATTGTGGGCTTTTACACCGATGAACGAGGAAATGAGTTGGCTCTGGAGACATAAAACAAAATAATTTTCCGCAGCAGATATTAAGTCTTTGCCACTGTGAAGCAGAAAAAAATAAAGATCTGAAGAAACAGCATGAAGTTCAAGACTTGGCTTTATGCCTTTGCATGCAAGCTTGACTTCCTCGTTGCTTAAGTTGAACTACTGTAAATCAAAGAAATCAGGGGATAAAACATCTCAAAGGCTTTTCTAGGCACAGTTTCTCTGATATCTTTTACACCATTGAGAACTTTGATCCTGAGATCTCAGAAGCTCTCCGTAGGAGGAAACAGATTTCCAAATTCAAAGACCACACACAGAGCTCCGGCTGAACTGTGAAATACCAGGAGACGGGGATGGATGTCTATATGCGGGCGTGTGTGATCTTAGAAAGTTGAAAGCCTTTTTGGCAGGACTACCTTATTTCAGACAGGGATACACATGAATTTGCCACACAGATTAGGCAAATTACTTCTGAATTGTGGTTTCCCAAATAACCAACATTGCTCACATTGCTCAAATATACACAACTGTCTGAATGTGAAACATGATGGTGCTGAAATCTTTCCTTTCTTTGAGATGATGCTATGTCTAATGAATGACATGTATAGAGCATTTTCATTGATTGAGGTCGTTCCTGTGTGTCTTCCTGCCCAGGTTTTGTGCTGGTGATTGGACTGGTGACCTTCTACAGGATCGGGCCCTACACACACCTCTCCTACTCCTGCTATGTGGAAATAGCTGCTTGCCTCCTGGCCACGCTGGCCGCAGCCATGCTCATCTGGAACATTTTACATCGCCGTGACGACTGCCTTGCACCCCGGGTCATCATCATCAGCCGCTCGCTGGCATCGCCCTTCCACCCACGTCTAGACAATGACTATGTGGAGTCGCCTTGCTGAGCCCTGTGACCTCTGACCTCATTCACCAATAAGGAGTGATAGAGCAGACTGAAAAGACAGCGCTCCAACTCCTCCTCCTGTTTCAATTCAACTCGGTGCCTCTGATGTGACTCTGATGTGACTCTCTCGAGGAGAGGACACTTGTTTGCTCTATGACTGCTGGACTAACATGTACTTGCTGTTGTACAATTTCACCGTTCCTCCCACCATGAACAAAGGCATGGGAATCATATTGCTGCTTGGTGCATAGAATTTTGGATTTTAAATAAATGTATCACGCAACTTATATACAACTTCCATACAACTACAAATATGACAATTACACAAAAGTCTAGGGTCTAGTAAATTTATTGTTTCATATATTTACGCTCGGGTGAGCTGAATGGTAGTTAAATATGGAATTTGATAGTATATGGATATGGGATTTCCCTTTATGAAACGTCCTGCTTAGGAAAAGATCAAGCTGGAACTTGACATATTTTGTTATACATGCACTTATGTAATGGCATATACTTCCTGCATGATATTATCCGTGATATTAAGAGTAGCTTGGATTACGACTGTAGAGTTAGCATCAACTTGAAAATGAGCGAACCCACTTTTAGATACATTTCATTTTCATTCATTGATACAAAATGGACTGCATTTTCTTGACAAAGATTATAAATTTGAAACTATAAATGCTATTGAAAATACAGTACCAGAATACCTCACCACTTTCTTCATACCTTTAAAGCTTCAATCATTAAAGATTTAATACACCTTAATTTTAGCGATAAATGTTGCAAGCAAGTAGACTAACAAAGCAAAAGCAGAGGGGTCTACTGACATTCTTGATTGGGCTTACCCAAATTAGTAATAATGTTTAATTGGAAAAACTATAAATGAGAAATTCACCTTTTGAAAAAATAAACACGTAATCACTGCTGACATGAAAGATACATGAAGGAATATTCTCACTCTGTTATTACTACCTGAATTCCTTTCCTCAAGAAAAATCAAGACAACAGATAAATTGCATTTTGGAATGAAATACACATTTTAATATTGAAGCTGATTTTTTGTGATGCTTTCCATATGAAAATCTGCTCGCTTGTGGTACATATACTTAAATTAATATAAAACAGTTGTATAAAGGATAGTGCTATTATTAGTAGTTGTAGTATTTTGATCATATCGTACTTCTGCAAGGAACTCTAGGCTATTTGTGGATCTGTCACATTGCCAAACATAGAGGCGCACGGAAATAATAATATATCATACAAATTCAATAAATTTATTGATGGATATGCAGATATATTGGTTGCTGTCATGTCTGTTGCTGTTTTGGTGTCCACAACACCAAAGCTCACAAGTGAAAGATACAAAACATTCATCACAACAGGTCAGCTGAAGAATTATTTTGATACTTTAAAAAAAAAGATCTGTAAAGATCAACATGGTGATAAATATCACCAGGAAGCTTTCAGAAGCTTGTCTGAGGTGACTGGATGAAGTGTAGCCTTTAGCAATAGACCAACAGGACTGGTTAGAGTTCAGATGGATTGATAATCTTTAATTTGATAGTTGCAATTTCGGCATCTGAGAGAGTCTGAGATGCGTCTAGTCTGCCTCAAATCACATAAGTAGAGAGTGTGGGAGAGGGAAATAGAAAAATAAAGAAAAAGAGTGACTTGCATTTGAATTCTATTGCCTTAGGTTTTGTGTGCTATAGCTATTGAATCCAAAGAAACTGGATTCAAATTCTTCGACAATCTTCAAAATGATCTCGGCAACTGCATGATACTTGTAACACTAAAAAAAAACAAATTTGTAGAGAGTTGCTGAGCTTGCCCTCCTGTGACAAATAAAAGCAACGTTTCTGAATTTACATTTGAGGTATTTAGCTGATCCTATTATCCAGGGCAACTTAGGATGAGTGCAATAGTACAACAAGCTGAAATTCCTACATTTCCATCATTACAACTAACCAATAGTTACGAGTGGAAGGGTCAGAGATGAAAAATATTCCAATGTCCCACTTCAAAAACAATAAGATAACTTTCCTGTGTAGAGAAATATCAAAATCTACATCATACTATAAAGCAAGGAATCTCTCTCTGTATGTGTATGTGTGTCCTTCGCATACCTCGAGAACCGTTCGTCCGATCTACTTCACACTTGGCGTGTGTATTGCTGGGGACCCAAGGACGTGCAGTGTCGGATTTGGTGCAATTTGGACACGTGACACGTTCAATATTAATAAACTTTGAATAAACAACCGAACAGTGCACTGTGCAGCAGCGGGGCGAACGGGCACTGCACTAGTTTTATAAAATTGAAATTGTAGTGTTTGCTTCCTAATGTTAGCTGGTGAAGTTTCATTCAGAGAATGGTGGAACTGGCTCCTGTGGAGAATGACTGACTATCAGGGGATGCCTTCATGTTTCTTCTACATACAAGGAAATTCTCCTTTTTACTCCTTCTCCTTCTTTGCCCAGACTCATTCAGTATAGACAAGAAGAGTATGATGATTTTGTGTTATACCTTTTGAAAATGAAATTACTGGGGAAAAAACAAAACAGCCACAAAATTTGGAAGCAACAGCTATCACATTCTGTTCAGTAGAACCAGATTCATCCAAACCTCAGACTTCCAAACAGACCAATTAACCAAACAAACACAATGAAAAATGGAACCAATGTAAAAACAATATTTATTAATTATGCTCAAATATTGGAATTTCCTTGCTGTCAGATGCAGCTTTTTGAGTGCATGTGCATGCTTATTTCAAAATATGAATAATTTGAAATATTTCACAACTTCAACCAACCTCCATTTCCAAGGGGTTCAGATAGGGCTGGACGATATGGTTGAAATCAATATCACGATAATCATAAGGATTTTTTGGATATCGATATAGATGACGATATGGCTCACATAAGCGAAATAACGTTAAATAATCAAATTAATGTTCATCATATTGAACTGAATGGTAATGTTTGGTGTGATGTCAAACTAAACTGAAATTTTCACATAGTATTCCTACCATACTTCATTTTGTCTGAGTTTCTAAATAAAATTTGCTTGTTCTCATCAGTTCAGACAGCAGAATTCTGCGTCTCGATATCCCCAAATCACCATATCATCACAATATAATCCCACTGAAAGACGATAAACGATAATATTGAATTATTGTCCAGCCCTAGGTTCAGATGAAGGAGATTCTACAAGACAAACAATTAGGCTATCAGACTGATTTACCCTAAAACCTCAACTCTACCGATTAAATAAAGAGGAGACAGGGATTATTCTAATGGTTTCTTGCTGTGAATTATTTCCCAATAACAAATGGGATGAAAACTGAGAGCCTGGGGTCACATGAACCACAGCCAACTGTGATGACCACAACATCATACATCAGTCTCCGCTTCACCTCTGGAACACTTCCCCGAGTGTTTTTTGTTCCAGTTGGAAACGGGGAGCTACACTTTTAAATAGCAGCGCCACGGCAAAAAGACATTTGTAAGAGAGGGCTTGTATTCATATGGGCAGATAACCCCGCAGCATGTCACCTGAAGTCAAGGACAACATGAATGAGAGGAAATAGCACAGTGGTCTGGACCGAATAAAGACATTCCAACCTGTATCTGACATGCTGCTTCAGGAGGGAGAGAGGGGGCTTTCATACTGTGGATATAGCTGCTTTAGATGAGGCACTGTGAAAGTTCAATAAGCTCTGAATCACAGTTTGTATTATTTATTTGTCTTGAATCAAACCATCCAGGGATGACACATATAAAGACGTCTGTAGCAACTAAAATAGAGATCCTATATGATCTAAAATAGATGAAATAAGCTTCAGCAATATTTCCAATACTTCATGTCTAAGTTCTCAAGGATTGCCTGCCGGTCCCTGGCTTTAATATGTGAGAACCTTTTTCGTGTCACAGATCTTTATCATGGAGACAAGTCCCACCAGATACAGGTTGCTGGTCTGACAGAGAAGAGGAAATGCATCACGCTGCAGGCGGAGATATGCGGGAATCGAACACAATACCTACCTTCTGAAAAAAGAAGCTGCAGTAAAAATAGCTATCAATGAGGAACTTAGTAAAGCTGTCATCACACCTATTAAACTCGGTGGAATATCCGGCCAATAGGGATATGCTATTTTCCCATTTGTTTGTTTTATGTTATTTTCCCATTCGGTAAAATGTTGGTACGTGCAAAAGCGGCACTAGAGTAGAGTTCAGAGTGTGAGTGCCCTGAATCACGTATTCTTCTAAAGATAATATCAAGTCTTTGCTGAAATCACATTACGCTTCCCAAAGACACACACCCATACACACACCCACACACACCCACACACACACAGGAATGGACATGCATATCCTTTTAGTGACCCGATCTTCAGTTTGCCAGAATGGAAAAGGCACTCCTTTTGGACCAAACAGGCAGGGGGACTTAGTGTGTGTATGTGTCCCAGTGTGTTTAGAAAAGCACATCCCCTCAGCACAACGCACAGAACTACCACACATACACACACACATACACAGAAATAGAAACACACATACACACGGAAGAGTTCCTTTCCTCAGCACACACACAGAAAAAGTCCTTAATCATGTCCTGTGTTTAAAAATCCATTTCATGTGCTCACATAAGCAAATAAAGTTTTATTTTGGAGGATCTGATTTTATCATAGCATCCTTGTTAACCTTGTTGATACACTCAGAGACAAACTTATGTGCTTACATTTACATATCATTAAATGTCATTAGGGCTGCAACTAACAATTATTTTCATTGTCGATTAATCTGTCGATTATTTTCTCGATTAATCGATTAGTTGTTTGGTCTATAAAATGTCAGAAAATGGTGAAAAATGTCGATCAGTGTTTCCCAAAGCCCAAGATGACGTCCTCAAATGTCTTGTTTTGTCCACAACCCAAAGATATTCAGTTTACTGTCATAGAGGAGTAAGGAAACCAGAAAATATTCACATTTAAGAAGCTGGAATCAGAGAATTTTGACTTATTTTTCTTAGAAAATTACTCAAACCGATTAATCGATTATCAAAACAGTTGGCGATTAATTTAATAGTTGACAACTAATCGATTAATCGATTAATCGTTGCAGCTCTAAATGTCATATATATTTGAAATTTACAAATTACTACAACAAATGTTTACCAAAATAGGCAGCGTCCAGTGTCCTCAGTCCTGGATCACTGCTGACTTGAATAGAGCATATCAAAGTTAAGGTCACAGAGATACTGTGACCTTTTCCTCTGTGTTGACCTCAACAGTCAAAGGTGCTGAGTGAAGTGACGGGTGATCAAAAGCAAACGGCAACAATGCCCCATTCTCCACGTAAGTCAAAGGCAGTTTGTTACGGCTCTCCCACTGCAAACCCTTACAGGGGGTCCAGAGAAGAGTCAAGGACGTAGTAACAATACTATCCCTGCGGCCTTTCCTCATCCTTTGAACTGGAGTGCAATCACAACCTTTTAACAGGCCTCTGGTGAAAAGGACTGGAGGGGGAAGTGATGACAGCAGTCAAACAGGGGGATGTGCCATCCTGCACGTCTTCCCACTTCGCTAACACCACTGAGTGGACGGTGACACACATGCCAGTTATGCATCCAAAGACGATTACGGAAATCCCTCAGTGATGATGCATGGCGGATACGCACGTATTGATGCTGCTGAACGTTTTCTAATGGGCAGATGGATCCACACACCTCATGCTCTCACACACAAACACACAAACATACACACATTATCACATATACACACAGACACACTGAGTAGTCCACACACAATCTCACGCAGATGTGC
The DNA here is from genome assembly GCF_046629955.1 of Centroberyx affinis. NCBI lineage: Eukaryota > Metazoa > Chordata > Actinopteri > Beryciformes > Berycidae > Centroberyx > Centroberyx affinis. Next base: position 106,334 of record NW_027278916.1, read on the forward strand.
AGATGTGCAGAACAACGGATGATGACTTGCTGAGCAACTATCTACCACAGTCTCACCTCTTGATGAGCTTGATGGACTTGAAGGCTTCGTCCATGTCGCCGATGGTCAGGTAGAAGCTGAAGTTGAGCATGGCGTCGCGGGTGGCCTTCTCACAGTTCTCCAGGCCCACAAAGTCCCTGAGGGCTCGCCTGGACACCATATGGGGGAACTGGGCAGCCTGGGCTGAGGACCTCCTTGATGCCTGGGTCTGGGGTGGGGAGGCTGAAGCCGGGGCTGGAGGCTCCACTAACCCTGGATCTCTCTCACCAGGCTGGGGGAGGAAAACTTAGTGTTAAGACAGGTAACCATATGGTTCACAGACATTAATGAATTAAGCATACAGTGAAGTAGAAGCATAGTCATAAAACAAATGTGAAATAAACTAGGTAAATGTGAACTCCTAGGGAAAACTGGGGCATTTCACTGGGGCAGTGAAATGGAGACAACACCAAACAACAACAAGGCATTACAGAACGTATCTATTCATCAATACAGGGTGTATGGCAACTGGACACATCTTATGATCTATAGACCTCAATCCACCTCGGACGGGATGCACTTGTGCTGTTGATCACAATTAACTAAAAAGTGTTTTGTTTTGTTTTGTTTTGTTCTCAAATGCAGCACAAGGCACGCACAATTAAACAGCTGCTGGAAGTAGGGACTAAGGAATACTGGAGCTGTTGTGACCTGACTGTAGGGGATAACACTTACTTGTGGTAGAAAGACACCACCCCTCCGAAATAATAGCTGGGGTGTGTTAATGGAGACCAAACACACACACACAGAGACATGGACATGAAATATGACGTGATGGGAGCAAATAAAAACAAGAACAATACATTTAAGTAAGTTCAAGATTCCAAACGGCCGACCTACAGAGAGCAGCCCCATGTACGCTAACTCCCCTAATGAAGAGGTAACATGAGCAGAACAGAGCGGTCTTTGTCCAAACCTTGCAGCTGAAGTAATAGTAGGGCACATCCAGAGCCAGGAGGGCTTGCAGGCCTGCAGGTTTAGGGTAGCAGTCCTGTAGGAGCAGCCCATGCTCCTGAGTACAGAAGAGCGTCACCACTGACACGTCCACCTGACAGAAAGAAAGGCAGCACATGGTCAAGCAATCAGTATTTTAACTTGGAATTAATTTAAATCTAAACCTGCTGTCTGATGGTCTGAGACGAATGCATATACTGTATTCTGGTAATGTACCGTATCCAAGTGACTAGCTGATGAGGATTCGGAGCTGATCGGCACCGTCTCACAAACAAAAAGACGAGGTTCACTCTCATCCCAGAAGTGAGACACAGGGCAGCGACCACTCAGTTCTGTCGCCTGAAACTGCTGCCTGAAACACAGAACAGACACACCGGATATGATAATCTGAGTAAAAAACTCTCCACAGACACAGAATACAAATGCAGACAAAGACAGCTGAAGTTACCTCTCGCTGTCTTCAGGCTGTGAGAGACCACTGGGCGGTCTGCCGGTGAAGAAGTCAAAGTGTGTCACAGTGTCCATCTCAACATCATAGAAGTACACTTTGTGATCAGGCCGTCCATTCACCTGAGAGGAAAGATTATCTCATCTTATTATCTCAAAAAGCATGTCAGTAAGTTTTGATTATACTGCAATCTAGCCACACCTTTCCTTTTCAATAGGGTTAGACCAATATATTGCTTTGTCAGTACATCGGGTCCATATTGGCCTTTCATGTCCACCACTGTTATGATGGAGGTTCCTCCCTGACCACAGTTTAATAAAAACAGTCTGTAAAACCTGCAATGAAATTTAATTTTCTTTACTTTCTGTTAAGAAGCTGCCAACCACCTAAATTAATTTAATTAGTATGAGTTTTAATGGAGAGTTTTAGTATCATTTGACAGTATAAATGCTGTTTCCACACTGCTAAGAATAGATTTTGGGGGGAAACACTGAATCCTTTTAATTGTTGGAGATGAAAATTGTCACATTTTACGATATTCAAGGTACTGAATATCAGCACAAAATATTGGCCACCAGCATCTTCAATACAAAAATATCAACATTGGTCTTCAAAAACCCATATTGGTCAAACCCTACTTTTCAGAACGGGGAGTGGTTGAGTTGCATGTTGTCCACTCACCTGAGAAATGAGGATGCTGACTTGGTTGCCATTGGCATTACACTTGACTGACCTCAAGGCTCCCAGATTGGAGATCTGGTCCACCAGGTTCTTAGCATTGCAGTGAGCTTTGGCGTCTCTATAAAGATATACAGTAACACTGGCATTGTCAGAATAGAAAGTATCTTCAACATAGAAACTATGTCAATGAACAGACATCCTATATTAATACTACACCTTCTGGTGAGGTCAAAGACTTTGATGTGTGCTGTGTCCGTGCCGACAGCCAGGTAGGCCTGACACACGCTGAGCAGCACAGGATTGCCCTCGGCCTTGGAGAAGGTCAGCAGCTGCTTCACTGTGCCCTGCAGGGCAGAGAAGGAAAAAACATGGTTTAGCAATGAATGATTATCTGGTTAAGGTGACAGATACCTCTTGCCTGTGCACTTTTACTCATTTAAAACTCAATACACAATTCTAACTCAGTAATTACAGTATTACAGCATTCCAGTTTTGATATGCCCTTTGAAAATGCATGGTCAAACATTGGTCAGTGAGTGAACACTGGATAGAAGGTTCCAGGGTGGGACAACAGACCTGTGGCGTGCGGACCTGGACCCTGTTAGGTTCCACAGTGTAGAGGTTCTCACCATGCACAGCTAACACATGGGATTCACACGGGAAAGACCCTGGGAAATCAGCAAGAGGGGAGGAAAAGAGAGAGACGGTGTGGAGAAAAGCAGGTGAGGAGAAGAGTGATAAAGGAAAGTAGAGAAAGAATGGAGAGGAGAGGAAAAGAAAGGACAGGGGGCTTAATGCAGTTTCTGAAGTGTCACATCTGTGTAAGGCACAGTTAGGATTGTTCAGTGAGGTTTTGGTAAGTGTTGTACCTGTGTTGCGTAGAACTGTCCCTGCAAGCTCATACACAGTGACCTGCTTGCCACTCCACATTGTCACTGAGTCCTATTGGGATGACAACACACATCCCATAAACATGATAAACATTAAATTCTTACTTGTCTAAATGGGTAAAGCCTTGGCCTTCAGTATCTCTCTCAGGAAAACTGTCTTGTATGAGCGATACACAGAGAAAAAAACTATTCTAGATTTGCCCCGGGTTACCTTGGTGACACAGACTCCCTTGATGTGTATGTCGGATTGCAGGGCAAGGTGCGTTCCTGTGCTGAACTGGGTGATGCTGAGCTGGGAGGGGGTGAGCTGCACCGCCGCCACCTGCTGGCTGAAGTGGGCCGACATCACATGCTCACACAGGATCAGCACCGTGGTCGAACTGTTGGCTGCCAGCAGGTTCAAACTGGAGCCCCACTGGAAACAGAAGATTTTACTGAACTTTCTGAGCCGAAATGTACTATACTACTATACTGTTCTTCATACTATGTGACTGATATTCATTCATATGTAATAAATTAGCGGCAGGCAGCTGGTTAATATCACATTTTGTATAAATGCTGCTCCAAATAGTACCTGTAGCTGAATGACATTGCCCTCTATCTCGGTGGGAGTCTGTAGTTTCCACTGGGCCTTGGTGTCACTTCTGCTGCCCGGCTGGACCACCATCCTCCACATGGCTATGCGCCCATGGCTGGTGCCAGCTGCCAGGATTTCTGAGGAGGACGCAATGTTATTCAAAGGCAAATAAGACTTCTTTAAGTTTGAAACACAACTGAGCAGCATCGCAGAGTAAACACCTTGGTAATCTAGGGGACTGTTTATGTGTAGTCACTAGTGATAGATCTAGATTCTACAAGGGGAATTTAGGGAATATAGTGAAAGGACAACATCTTGGAAGCAGCCTATCCACAGGAATGTGATGAAAAATAGCACATTCCAAGATTATGTTGACTGACTGGAAATGGGAGCTTAAAATGAGAAAAGATAGCTGTGGTGAACTAACTGTGATTCTTGCTTGACAATTTAATATTGTTAAAAGAAATATAACCTGTAATTTGTAAAATTAAAAAAATGGTGATGATGGTGGCAGGTTTCGCAAACTCTTGAATACCTGTAGTAATTTTAAGTTTTGCCGTATGACATCAAAACTTAATTCCTTGTTACCTTTTCCAGCACAGTATGAAACGCAGTTGATTGTCTCTCCTCTCTCAAACCCCAGAGTCTCGTTAAGGGACAGAACGTAATTGTCATCTCTCTCCAAGTCCCAAAGCCTACAAAACAATGGTGACAGAATGTAAGCTCAAGTTTCAAGTGTGTCTGTGTGTGTTTGTGTGTGTGTGTGTGTATGTGCGTACTGACCTGATGACCTGCTCCCCTGTCGCTGTGATTAGGAGGCCATTGTCTGTCCAGACAATGTCTACATTCTGCCCACTCTTGCTGCTCAACTTCACCTGTTAGGAGAACAAATATTCACAAACCAAGTTATACATTTATTCAGACTGACCCTGAGACCTACATATGGGCACAAAAAATATATCTACATAATATCACAAAAGAAAAGTAATATTAGTAATGTTAGTTCAGTGCTGGATCAAGGCCAGGGTAAACTTTAACATCGCCATTTTATTGATAAACTCCTCCAAAGCAAAATCAGCAGTATCAGACAAGGCTAGAATTAAAAAATATATCAATCACTGGCAATACCATGTTCATTATTAGCAGTCATACAACATTTTTAGGTTTGTAAGGTGTTTGTTGTTCATAGCCCCCGTTAGGCTTTCCAAATGTCCTTTTTAAAAAGGACTTTGTCTGTATGCTTGCTTTCTGCAGATCCTTTAGAGTAGTATTAAGTATTAATACTACACCCATACAGAATAGCAGGGTATACAACAAAGGAATTGTATCTTTGAGGGTTTAAGTATACCTTCATGAGCTCCTGGGCTCCTCCCTCAGGTCCCAGAGTGTACTGCGACAGCATCAGGGTCTCAGTGACCACAGCCAGCGCCTCCCTCTTCTCCAGGTAGAAGAGTTTCTGGATGGGGCCCTCCACGCTGAGAAGTGCACTCGTCTTACCACGCTCATCTACATGGTAGACCTTACCTATACAGAAGGGACAAAGGGTTTAAGATGTAATAACTAAGATTTGTACTGCGCCATAGTACAAAATGACCATAGCTGTGGGGGTTTGATAGGGTTGTTGATCAGTACCAATGGCGATGATAACTTTGACAGTTGCTGAAATTTCTGGCTTTCAAAACTCACTTTTTGGCCCATACTCTATTTTGGAAACACCACACCCACAAACTCTTACCATCTGCGGTGCTGACGTAGAACATCAGTCCCTCCTGCGGGCCCATCTTGAGAGGTGCTCCCTTCCAGCTGAACATGTCCAGAGCATTCTCATCTCCACTCACCGAGGCTCGTGCCAGCATCGCCACATCTCTGGAACAACAGTTAGGATACACAGTCAACAACACAGTAGACTGGCATTTAAACAAAGACGGCATATATGTTTGAAAAATATAACTTAAGTTGTACTTTGTATAAAAAATACAAAAACTCAAAAAACACAAAAGAAGTTGTAAAAGTGATAAATTAATGTATGTATACTGTGAAATGAACACATTATCTAATTGTCAAGGGTTTACACAGAAGAATAGCATCCTGGATACTTACTCGCCAGGTGGGGCGGGTCTGAAGATGCAGCAAGTTAAGGGTTTGTTGTATTCATGCTTCACTAGATGGTTTCCTTGGAGTCTCCCTCTGGCATCTAGCTTCCATACTGCTAGCACTCCCATCTGTGTCATTAAAAAAATCACCCTTTATTCATACTGTATGACAAGCAGGTAAAGCCAATGGGAAGGTTGTATGTGCAGCGATTTCCAGATTGCATGCTCATGTTCAGTGCCTGGATTACCCTGCTAGGAGCCCCAGGCCATGTGCCTCACATGACCTGTCTGTAATACAGGCATGGTCCAGGTATTCCCAGACTGTGTGAGCATGTTTATCATGCATGCTAATCAGGCCCTCCAACATATAAACAGGTTATGAATGTCTCTTAGTATTTGTATGCACGTTTAACATGTGCACCTACGCCAGAGTGTCTATGCATACAGTTACTGCAACTCACTGACCTGATCCCCAGTGACCAAGCGGCTGCCAGAGCTGCTCCACTCCAGCAGTGTGATGCAGGCTGTATGTGTGTTGGGCAGGACTGTTTGATCTCCAGAGGGGTGTGTCAGCAGCAGCACCTCTCCAGTCTCCCAGCCCAGTGCTAGCACTGGCTTGATGGGGTGCCAGCGCAGCACTCTGGGCTGGTAAGGACGGTCCACATGGCAGCTCTCCACAAACTCCCCCTGCAAGATGACAGGGAGAATTTTAGTGAAGCAAGATCTGTTAGATATACTGTGGTTGATAATATTCACACACATTGTTCCAGGTCACACATTGATTCTGACAACAAAAAGGCAAGGTTACACATGCACATGCACATTGGAACCAACTCTTTGATCACATATCATCAACAGGCCAAGTTTACATGGGATCATCGCCAAGCCAGTATGCTTTCTTACTGTTATCAGTATGAATTTACAAAGTTGGAGCAGTTGGTTGTTGGGCGGGTTTACCTGCTGAAGGTAGAGGTCTATGTTGCCTCCAGTGGAGGGGCTGCTGGAGGCCACAGCCAGGACAGGCAGAGTGGAGTGCCATTCCACCCGAGAGGGCACGCCACTGCTGTCAGGGGCCTCAATGCGGTGGTCAAAGTACACCGCCATATCCCCAATGCTCTGTTCTAGATGAGTGAGAGGAAGGGACATGAGGAATAGGAGCTAGATGGAACCTCCTATATTATAATTAGTACATTTACCTACCTACTCGCATGTATGGATTTTATATATGCACAGTGCCTAAAACCCTACAGTTTCTGTAAAACATGACTTCAAACGACTTCTTGCTTTTATAGAAGGGCACTAACACACTTTGTATTTGTTGTGCAGGTTGATGACTCTGCCTATCCAGCTATTTATGGGAGCTAATTAGCTATCTGGCTAATTCATGTTATGCAAGTTAGCTAACTAATTCACTAACTCTGGCTCGCTATCTGACATGCTAGACAGCATCCAACGTTTGAAAATTCATAATTAAACTTAATATGTAACTTAGTTCATTAGTGGATACTGTCGAACGGCGTTAGCTATAACTTAGCTAACGCTCATCATGATGATTAGCAGTAGTAGCTAACATTGACGTTAGGTAACTTTAAGCAGCTAGCTAACTAGCTCAGGCTCTATAATCCATTGATGTTATGGAGGGCATTTTCCAAATGGCTAGCGAGCTAAGCTAGCTGAAGTTAGCGTTCATTGCTAGCCTGCACTGCCATGGAACAGAGACGAACCGTTCTGTACATTGAATGCAATGTCCGTTCAATTATCTGAATACCTACCTCACTGTCGCCGTCTTATAGTTGCTAAAACTTAAAACAGAATTAAATATTGACCGCCAAATCCAATGTTGTGTTATGTCTAGCCTCCCTCGAGAGCGAAAAGCGTCTCTTCCAGTTGCCCCTGACAACAACCTCGAAGGCTGGCCGGGAGGAGGAGTTACGGAAAACACCGAATGTAACCCGAATATCTCCAGCAGTTGACATATAGCAAAGGTGCTGTAAAGGTCTAAATCAACCACATGACTATGATTATATAAACACAGTGCACACTGAAGCACAGTTTCATTTACAAATTTGACCCGCTACCAACTTTTATTTCAGTCTTGGCAAGTTTTCAATCAGTGCACACACCATTATAGTATCATTATGATGCTGCACTCATTTCTGGCCAATATGATATCTTTCCAAGAATGAAGATCATTGACTATTATATTGTTGTCATTTGACAACAATCTCCTACTTTATTGGAGAAAAACTGTTTATTGTTTTTGGTTGGGACCTCTGTAGCTGTCCTGTAGGACAGATTACCAACACAATCTCCTCTCCTCTGTACTATTTATTTACCTACTCTCAGCCTTGCTACTGTCTCAATAAAAAAATATATATACTTGGGGGAGAGAAGAGTAAAACAAAAACAAGAAGCAATACTGCGGCTCTTCCTACATGAGTGGAAAAAATAGTAATTCTAAAATCTTCATTAGCCACAAATCAGTAATCAGAGCAGATAGTACTTCATAATCCAAAGTAATATAATGTATAACATCACTGTGTGGCCTAACGAAAAATATAAACAGCCATTTATCTTCCAAAATATTTTATTGTTTGGGAACAGACATAAGAGAACACACCTATGTTCCATTTATATCATGTGGGGAAGGATGACTAGTATTTTTTATTGTGTGTGTGTGTGTGTGTGTGTGTGAATATTCACAGGATGTCCTTTGTAAACAAACGTCCACAGTACAGAGAGATGTTCCCGTACAGGAAAAAGGTTGAAAAGGACATCCTCATAACATACATTTTATTTTTGGACAATAATGACATCCTCTTCTCCTGTCTTTAAATATTTCATCTGGTAGACAAGTTACATCAAGATACGGGCATCTAGACATATATTTAAATGTGTGTGTGTTTGTGCGCACAGACACAGAAACACATGCACAGACAAACACACTGCACTCCTTTCCTCTGGTTGGGCGTGTGTTCCAGGATATGTAATAAGCCGGGCAGCACCTGCAGCAGGCGGTTCTTAAGCTGAAAGGACGTCCTTCAGTGTCCAGGATCGTCCACATCCGCCAGCCCCTCTGCCAGCCAGCATCCGGTGGGCTGGCACACATCATTTCCTCCCCCTCAGTCCCCAGGCTCTGTGAGGACCGGTGCACAGCCTTATGTACATTCAAGTCCAGTCGACTGAATCTCTTTTCATATGTGATTACGATGCTGAGGTCAGGACTGCAGGTCCAGAGCTTGTGGATCTAGCTGTTTCTTTAAGCTCTTATCCAGCAGCACCAGACTCTGGACAGCCAGATTCCTGCAATCTGCATCTGGGTCCCCTTCAGCCACATCTGCGAATAATACAACAAAAAGATTATTAGCAGCGTTCTTTAGTGGTAACAGTAGACTGCAAAGTGGAAGAGCAAAACCTACTTTTTTTTTTTTTTTTTTAAACCAAGCTTTCAGTCAAGTAGACCTTCTTCAGGGCCAGAAGGTCTACTTGACCTTAACTCGCACCTAAGTGTGCACAAGTTTTGCTCTTCCACTTTGATGTTTTTTGGCCTCTAGCACCTTAGCAAAAGATAGTAGTTGAGTGTGCAGTCATCTTCCAACAGTAGAGAAAGTGCAAGAAAATATACAACTGTCAAGTAAGCCATGATTAAAAAGCTAAAGCAAATTCTGAGCTGACTCATACTCCGGGCATTTTCTTTGCACGTTTTACAATCCCAGCTGGAAAGCAACACAAACGTGTGTCCGTGGCCGGTCAATGTCATTCAGCTCCGTGCTACTGCAATGTGAAACTATGTGATTTCTATCCTCGGAGGGTTAAAAAAAATCCAACTGATGATGAGCCAATCACGTCATGGACAGTCTGCAGTACAGGACATCCTGGATCCCCATCTACTTCCCAGAAATGTTCAGTCCAGCTGTGCATATGTGCGCCTCTATGTGCGTGTGTGTGTTTGCGTGTGCATGTATTTCATTGAAGGGACATCCCCAACAGACGCACATTATGCAGGTGCAACCTCAGGCCGAAGCACACTTACAAGACACGTATCATTTTCGATACTCGTTAATGTATGAAATTGGCATAACTGAATAACAGAACTGAAACATACTGCTTGATTTTCAGCTCTCGAGGTTTTTCAACAACCCTTAAAATGAAAAAGAACTTTCACACAGACTTCAGAGAATTCATTTTTTTCACCACCAATGTTTTGTTACCTGCCAGCCAAGTTCTGGTCTCAAACAGCTGATCACTGAGGTCCACCAGCAGGCTGTGACTGGGCATGCTCAGAAACACAGAGCAGATGGCGAAAAGGACGCCTCGTCTCACCATCCTTTGATAGACAGATTTCAGGTTACAGTTTAGACTGAGCTGAGATGGTAAAACATCCTGTAATGACCCTATAGTCTATTTAGGCCTACTGTTATTTGTTCATATTGGCTTTGCGCTTTTATGAGATCTGTCTTCCTCCTATAGTATGAGCATGGGATGTATGCTGGTTCTGAGTTACCTAAGAGAAGAACATATTGCCGATACAAAGCTTTTACAAACACTTGACTTGTGGCTATTTCTGACATTCTACTAGCAAGAACCTACAGTATCCCTGAAGACAGAAAAATGGTCCTTAGCCTCTCCCCACACATTTTTGCTGCATCAAGCATAGATATGAAGTGTACTTACTGGTCAACATGGTAGCGTACTACCCACACAAAGTCCAGCAGAGCGCGACCCATTTGACTGGCTACCTGCAAGAATAGAGATCAAGAAATAGCACACACAACTCAAACAAGTTCAAATGTCAAAGAATATAGCTTAGAAAGGGTGCAAGGTCCAACGGATACTGAATTTAGAAAACAAGACACAGAGGTGGGTTTATGAGGCTACACTAGCATGGACAAGTGGAGGGAACTTGACCTACTGGCGCGTTGACAGCTAGATGCATGAGGAGGCCCAAGGTGTGGATCAGCCTGCCCAGTACCAGGTGGTCGCTGCCCAACAGGTCAAAGGTCACCTGAGGTCTAGTAGACAAGTACTGCATTTCAGTAATGGAAGAATCATGTAAACTGGAACATGAAAACTATGCTGCAAAAGTGAAGTTAAGTCTATATGCCTGCATAAAAGAACACACTAACCTGTCATAGTTCCTGAGCAGAGGAAAGAAGAAGTGGCCAGCAACAGGGGCGTAACGGTTTGGGGTGACTTTGGCTGGAGGTTGTGTGGCACCCTATAGCAACAAGAGAAATGACTGAGATGAAAACGACTAACTATTAGACAAAATCAAATTTTTTGTGAAACCAGTCTACTTAAAGTACCTTACTGAGGCGCTTGGTCTTGCTCTGAATCCGCCTCTCTACTACTTGCCGCCAGTGAACAGGATTGTCACCAGGGTATGGAGTCAATTCAGCAATGGGAGCAATGCCCTTTGATGGATTTCTCTTGTCAGTGATTGGTTGAGAGAGCTCCTGGGCTGACATAGCAAGGACCTGATATACCAAAACAGTTTTTTTTTTATATGGTTACACTGCCTGTAGCAATTCATAAATCAATCAAAAATCAAACAAAAATAGCTGTAGGAGGCACACAGCCACTATAAAAAGTGGATAAGCTGTTGTTTTCACCTCCAAGATATCTAGCCGCTGACGAAGACTGTAGTTCAAGGAGTAAAACTCTGTGGTCAAATACTGCGTCACCTGTCAGAGAAAGCAAAGTGAAATATAAATTTGATTATAAAAATACAGGTAATGGACTTCTCAGGATGTTAAATAGTACGATAAAGCTATCTGGTAATGAATCCAACTTTTGACAAGAGAGAGACAACAGTGTTAAGACCGAGGTGGAAGATCTTACAGGGATGCAGTCAGTGACGGTGAGAGCCACCATAGTAGCCTGTCTGAGAATCAGGAAGTCAATTATGTTGTATTTATCTTCCATGTGAAGAAGCACTTTGGTCAGCTGGACACTGATCTGAAAATGGTAAACACAACAGATGCATTTTCTGAGAAATTGTGTATTGTCAGTAATAAAAGTCATAGCAAATATACAAATTGCTGTCCTAGTATCTAGGAACAAAACCTATTGACCCTGTATTGATTTAATGATACTGATTTTAAGGAAGCTAAAAAGTATCAACAAAAAGCATCAACTCACTGACTCAAAATCACTTTGAAATGTTTGAGTCTTTCAATGAGATATCACTAGATTTCTTCTTACTTATAGGCTGTATTTATTGGGGAAACCAAATCAGTATGGTCTGACTGTATTTAAAAAAACACAAAGGATAAGAACTAATGTTACAGATAAAGTAACTTACTATAGTGCCTTATGAAATGTAGTTTCATTCAAGGAAGTATCATTTTAGAATTGGCATAAATTTGAAGTACTGGAATTAGCACAGAAAAATAACATGCCAGGCTCAAGACTGCCCACAGGTCCACTTTCTGGACATCAAATGGTTCTGGAAGACTGTTGTGTTATTGTTGTCATACCTCTCTGGCTGTGAAGACGTTCTTCCTCACCAAACCCTCAACAGCTCTCAGACTGAGCTCCACACGCACTGGGTCCTCAGAGGAAATAAAGGCTGGATGGGTTGAGAGATAAGATAACAGTGGGTTTCATCAAAGGACTGAGTGTATAAATAGGACTGCATCAAATGATCAGTGAAGTCAATGAAGTCAGCTCTGTACAGCAATACCTTCCAGACAGTCTCGGAGGTAGCGAGGTGGGGATGCTTGACTCATCTCCTGATCGCCAGACATGTCGTACGGGGTGAGCTCATCATCGCTGGACCGGGAAAAAAATTTGAGTTAAAGCTACACCTCCATTTAATTTGTGTAAAAATGCTAAATCCCTCAACACAATACATTTAAAGGGTATTAGTGTTGCTGACTGCGTGACAGAGCTCATTCTTACCTATCCAGGTCAGAGTCTGGGGCAGTTTTTGGTGGCTGGGGTACTGAGTTATTTTGGGATGATTTATCCTGAGTGGCTTCCTGAGGGGAATGAACTCTGCAGATGAGAAACAGAGACACCATTAAACATAATCAGTGCATCAATTAAATTAATATACTATACCACATTTTTGTGGAGATTGGCCTGTTGGTCAACTTACCCATTAAGTTATGAGAACATAAGACGCCAAAATCATTCATGTGACCCCAATAGATAATTTTCTGTGGTGCTCCATGCCAACACTTTAGCATACACTATGTTGAATGATAGTAGGCACTAGCTTTTTCCAGAGTAGGAAGACTGACCTTTAAGTAATAACAAATTTTAAGTGGTTCTTCTTGTACATCTTCTTCTTCTTGCAGGTTCTTAAATTTTAAAGATGAAATATTTTTACCGCATTATAGCTGATGTAGCCAGGTTTATTTTTTTAACTATTTCAGGTGAGTAACCATGTATTCATCGGCTGTGTTAGCACGGAGCACCGGAGCAAATGATGTACTGGGACACATGGATGATTTTGGTGTCTATGTCCTCATCACTTAAAAGGTTGGTTTACCAACGGGCAAATCTCCCAAAACGATGTATTCCTTAAAGTTGGGACAGAAACACAGTAACTAAGGAGCAAGGTACCATATACTGTAAGTGTATAGGTATATAGATGTTCAGTACTGACCCATTTACAGGCTCAGGCTCTGGCTCATCGTCAGTACGGGGAGTCATCAGAGAGAGCAGCTCCTGAGTTTCCTCATCCTGCTCATACTATAAGAAAACACACCATAACACTCAGATGCAAGACTCATAACCTGGCATATACATATGCCCCACATATAAAATACCAATGCAGGCATAGTATTTTTACATTTTCTTTGGGAAGGTTTTGGCATATCCAGTGATAAATCAAATGCTTTGAAGCCACTTAGGGCATCAACCTTCACCGCACAACTGCCATAGACCAAAACAGTGGTTCATTTGACAGCACTGTATCCTCTAAATTCCACATTAACTGTACCTCAAATTTTAGCTTGGTCCCATTGATGTCCATGCGGGAGCTCAGGCACTCTCCCACCACCATGCCCATACGCCTGACACGCACCACACTGCTGTCCAGGTGGCTCTGCATGCCCCCCAACATGCACTGCAGCAGCTCTGAGAGAGGAGAAGCACAACGGTGGATGGACTGACCAGAGAGAGGAGAGCTGAAAGCATCAATCTATACGATCCATCAATTTATATGACCACCATGTTGCTGCTGCTGAGTGACAACCTGCTAACTACAGTTTGGGTATTAATTGTTTTTGCTGTGAAAATATGTTTTCGTTTATATTGAAAGTTCCCATGTTTATTGTGTGCTGGGTAATTTCCATGACCGTAAGGGCCTTATAATCCATTGAGAAATTTGGAAAAAAAAAAAGTTGTCAGCCTGAAACAGACTTTGACTTGTTGGAGATACAAAGTTTTCAATAGCAATGATATGCTACAAAAGGATTGCAGATCTATAAGTGAATACCATCATAGACTAGAGTGTGATATATCATGGTTGTGGAGTCTTGATCACTTATATTGTGACTGTTTATATTGATTTTTTGAGTGAGTTGAGCATTGTACCTGAACGCAGCTCCTGCAGTTCAGAGTCATTCAGCAGTCCCACACACAGCAGTAAGGCCTTGCTGACATACAGCTGCTGCTCTAGAGGTGTGTGTCTCACTGCGCTGGGGTTGGCCCAGGCCTGGCACAGTGACCGCAAGACCTGACAACACACACACAAACACACAAATGCATGTCAAAACCATTCATGTGTATAATAGTATATATCATTAGACTGCTAAACCCAGAGTGCCCACCTGGATGACCAGCAGCCTTCGCTCCCTGTCTGCTGCAAGGTAACCCATGAGAATTCTCAAAACTCGAGTCTGGGGGGAAAAAAATATATAACACAAAGTAAAACAAATGCTTCACCACATAGGATATACTGACAGGCTGGGATTCACCTTCTCACCTCATACTTGTATTGGAGCAATAGCAGTTTATGAGTGATGACAAACTGGGCCTTTTTATTCTTCAGCACTAGATTCCCTATGATCCTGCCCAGGGCATCTGGCCTGAAAAAAGAGATGCGAGAGACTGGTATCTATATAGGCAGAAACAGACGAATTGACAGCTGTGTAAGTGCACACAACTGTCCATAGAGCCTAACTGAAGATGCTTTAAATTCTTAGAGGCCCTCAGTCTAAGATGTTAACACCTTACCCACTGACAGCCTGCACCAGCCCAGTGAGCACACTCTCCAGCCATCGCTCTGGAACGTTCTCCAGCAGCTTCCAGCAAACCCTCTGCCACACCATGTCTGAGCGTGTGCAGACGGAGAGCCGAGGAGCCATCACTGCCAGCACCGACCCTGTGAAAACAGATGCACTAGGATGTATGGAGTTTTGTGTAAACACTGACCCGCATTCACACTAAGAGTAACGGGTAACCGGAAGTCCATTATCTTCCTACAGAGGTGAGCGACCAGGAAAACTCGATCAATGTGTGGACAGTCAACAAGCTTGTCGCCACAGCTGAACTTTTCACAGTCATCAGCCATCAACAGCCAATTAGAATGAAGGAGGATGGACTGGATACAGCCGCTCCAAATGTAATTCAACTCACCACTATGCCCCTGAATACACACTTTCCCAAGTGTCTGAGCCACAAAGGTCAAGGAACAGTCTTTCCCATCTGTTAAAAAATACAAGAGACACAAACACACAGGATCAGAAACGGCAATTTTGATAGCACAACGATACATCTTGATCTGTCTCATTATTGCAAGGAGTTTAACAGATGCTCCCTCACCTCTGAGTGCTTGGCAGGTCCTCTCCAGGGCAGTGAGCATCTCTGCAGCAAGTAGCGGGTAGTACTGCTGAGGAAGAAAGAGGGGCTTGTTGTTGGGATGCAGCCTGTTGGCGGTGAGGTCCGGCAGGGCTGCCAAACGCCCCAGCAGGGTCTCTCGGAGCTGGGGGGAGTCAGAGGGACCTGCCTCCAGACAGTGGGACCATAGGAGGTCAGCAAGACGACCGCTCCGAAGGAAGGTCTCAGTGAGGCCCACCAAGTGGTCCAGACTTGTGCTAGGTCTGCAGTGGAGAGATAATGACAGAGCAATGAGTCAAACAGAGAGAATCAGGGTTTTCAAAGCATCAAAACAGTCATCCTTTCCCCTCTTCCAGCAGCACCCACCTCAGTGTTCCCATCCCCTCCATCAGCACCGGCAGGGCCTGCTCTGGAGGACCTCGGAGGAACAGGCCGTCCCATAACTCCGTGCGCTGCGCCGCTGTGAGGAGCCGCAGCCAGTCAGCGTTGATGCTGCTGATGAGAAACTGAAGGGCGCGGGTGTAGTGGGCTTTCCTGAACTCCGCCCGCTGAGCCGGCGAGGCTGAACCGCCCGGTCCTTCGTCCAGGAAAGAGTGGAGAGTTTGAAAAGCGGTGATAATTTCTTTACTGTCCGTGGAAGTAGTGAGGGTCCGGACACATCGGCCCACCGCTACACGAACCTCGGTATTTGGGGTGAGGGACTCCATCGTTGACATGGCAACCAACAGTTAACTTCAAGAACATCAATCCTGCAGCTGGCAGCCGTGGAGCGAAGTAACGGTTAATTTGTCATACTTTAACCAGTAAGGTTTCAAAAACACCTTATTAAAAAATAATAACGAGTACACAGCTCTGTTATAGTGCTATGGCAATTGCTGTAACTTAGCTTTAAGGCTGTCATGGTCAAACCACACACGCCTCTCGTGCATGTAATGAACTCCGCATTTGAATACAGCAAGCGAACAGAAAACTTACTTTGCTACTACAGACACACGTTACGGTCACTATAACTATAAAAACATGTATTTTTTTTCTGGTGAAATGTACGATTCTCTGTCCGCAAAGGATGTTATCCCGCCTCGGCTTGCATGTTTCTTCGTGTGTTCCGTCAAAATATGTCCGTACAAAGCTAGGAAACACAAGAAGCGTTCCGGGGAAAGTCTGTAAGGTGTGACATTCAAGAAGCCAACGTTTCTTCTTAACACCTTTGTTTCAGCAGTCCTGTTCAATTACTCTTGGTCTGTTTAATGAGTTAGATTCATCGCACGATTTGCCATTTGAAAAAACAAAACTTATTGTTGCACACGCATGGATTTGTGCCTTTGTAAACACTTTAATGGTGTATGTTTTACATCAGAAATTCTCTGCGTCCCTTGCTTTTCAGTTTCTTGAAGTGAGTCAGAAATTTTTTACACGTAACCACTGCCTGTACCGCTGAGCGATTGCCAGCACGCTGTCCATGTCCACTCCTGGCACAGGGACCACTGGCAGATCAGCCGCCACCATGGCTACCATCAAACGACAAACGGGCCTCCTCTCTGCTGAGACAGGCGCATGTGTGGAGGGAAGCTGAGGTGAAGCTCGCGCCAGGTTAGAAAGCGCCCATTGATACAGATATGTGTTGACATACTGCTGGTTTATACATGTGTTGTAGTTACAGATAGGATCATAACTCCCACAGGGTAACAGGCTTTGCAGAGGGTTCCTGCAGTGCATGTCCACAACCGGCAGGGGGAGCTGGTAGGTCGGACACTGAGGGAGCCCGTGTCCAGGTATGGGCTGGGTGCTGTGGGGGTGAACCGGGTGTCTGTCCAGAGGATCAACCACAGGCCCTGCACATGGTGGACAACAAAGAAACATGACACTTTTGCAGCTAAAGCATGGATCAACTGAATGGCAGGGGTGGAAAGAGTACTAGAACAGTGATTCTCAACCTTTTTCATATCAAGGACCCCTAATTTAGTCCACATTTAGGGCCACGGACCCTCATTTGATGAGATTTTGATTCTCGAACCCAAATCTGAGAATATTTTTATTGTTAGATCTGATTTTGTCCAGAATTCCATGACTCTGTTTTGTAGGTAACTTAGAGAGATAACAGAGAAACTATGATCAACATAATCATTCTTCTACATTCTTTAATTGTGTTAACTTCTTGTAAATGAAATAATGCTGAAGTTTAACAATTCATGAGTTTGCTGGGGACCCCTGGAACCCACTCAAGCACCCCTGGTGGTCCCCGGACCCTACGTTGAGAACCACTGTACTAGAATGTGCTGCTCAAGTAAAAGTACTGTTACTTTCATGATATTTTACTCAAGTAGAAGTAAAAGTTCTGGTGTAAAACTCTACATCAGTAAAAGTAAACAGTAGCTCATTTAAAATGTACTCAAGAGTAAAAGTTACTGAGTTACTTTTTTAGAAAAGAGACCATTTTAGATTTTTATTTTATTTTAGATGTGATCTTTTCCATGCAATTCTAAAAGGTTGAGAGGACAGAGTTCAAACTAGATTCTTTTAATTGGAAAAATTAGAAATTACAAAATAGAGTGCACAAAGTAAAGACAGATTACTCTTCTCTTCTTTGCTGGCTGACACTGCAAATTGATTCAGAATTGTCTCATTTACGATGGTCCAGTTTTTGATGTTTATGGAGAGTCACAAAATTTGTACTCTGTAATGGATGTGATTTAAAATGTAGTGAACTAAAGTACTTAAGTAAAAGTAAAATTACTGACTTTAAAAAATACTCAAGAAAGTACAAGTACACAAAAAAGCTACTCAGTTACAGTATCATAACTAAATGTAATTAGTTACTTCCACCCTTGCTGAATGGTAATATGCATGGTTCAGTTTATTATGAGCAATGATGGTCTAGTAAATAATCCAGTCCAGGTTAAATTAGACATATTTTAAACTTTTAACTTTAAATATTTCCAAATGTTTCTTCATAATATTTTTCAAAAACATGTATTTTAGTAAACAAAAACCTTTGGTTGAATTTGAATATAATCTCACACTCCTCCATACATGAGTTTGCCTGCTCAGTAGAAGCATTAACTATGTAAGTTGTGGCAAATCAGATGCTGCAAACCTCAGTGACTGGAAGACTTTGAGCTTCAGAGCTTATCTGAAAGTTTGTCAAATTGATTAGAGCTGCAACGATTAAGCGATTAGTTGTCAACTATTAAATTAATCGCCAACTATTTTGATAATCGATTAATCGGTTTGAGTATTTTTTTATTTTTTAAGAAAAAGTCAAAGTCAAAATTCTCTGATTCCAGCTTCTTAAATGTGAATATTTTCTGGTTTCTTTACTCCTCTGTGACAGTAAACTGAATATCTTTGGGTTGTGGACAAAACAAGACATTTGAGGACGTCATCTTGGGCTTTGGGAGACACTGATCCACATTTTTCACAATTTTCTGACATTTTATAGACCAAACAACTAATCAATTAATCGAGAAAATAATCAACAATGAAAATAATCATTAGTTGCAGCCCTAAAATTGATTTTTGGAAATATAACTGTAAATCAAGCTCATTTTAAATTTCTCACTGTGGCTTGATCAAATACCCAACTATATCAAAACAGGGAAAATATAACTTTACCCCTTTGGAGCATCACTTTTAATTTGTAGTGACTTACCATCTGGGCTCTGACTTTTCACATAGGACATGTGTTAACACCTGTGGGTTGCTCTAGTCAAATCAAAGAGATAAAACAGTACTGTGGCAAAAGTGCAAGGCTGAAAAAACTTGTTCTGTTGACTTCAGTGCTGAAGAAGCCGATTCAAAGGATACTGCATTGTTTTTCCCATGACAACCAAATATTCCTGTCTAGTTCCAAGATCTGTAAATGTATTTTAACACATGCAGTGTAATGGAAGATATCCAAAATAACGAGGCAACCAAACATAGGGTTATTTTATTCAGTTTATTTCCCTAATCTTACTTTCACTGTGTTCCTTTAAATTTTGTTTTCTCTTTTTACAATGACTTGAAATTATAGCTCCCCAGTAACAATTAGGATTACATCTTTTGGGGGATCTTCAAAAATAATATACAGCTGTAACCAATACTGTTATAATTTATACATTTATCTCTGAAAATAAGAATAAACTTAAGTTTTACAATTTCTGTTTTCTACAATATTCTCTTTTTATCTTCCCATGTCACATAATGGCAAGCCATGCACTACTCCAGTAGTGATGTTTGTGCCTTGAGCAGACTTTCTTTGGACACTGGAAGTGAGTGTGAGAGAGAGAGAAAAGAAAAGAAAAAAAAAAAATCACAAAAATGACAATTCATATTTACACAATTTAGGTTTCATAATTATAATTTAACAAACTGACAGTCACATGGTCAGTGCTTTCCCCAGGGCTCATCAGGTTAGTTTAGAGGCAAAGTTTGAGACACGGAGGCACAGTGTTCAGACTAGCAGGCCAGTTTTTCAGGGCAAACTCTGGAAGTCGAGAGTGCGTCGCTTTCCATTTTATTAAGTGAGGAAAGCTTTTGGGATACCATGATCGATAGATAGATAGATAGATAGATAGATTGGTCAGTTAGAGGTCAAACATCCGTCTTTGGTTACTTTGAAAGCAGGGGTTAAAATGAAGAAATTGGAACTGGTTAAAGTGCATTTAGAAGAATTCCACTGAATCAAGTTTAGCCCTGCTGAAAAGGGAATGTTTTGACAGGTCCGTGGTCTGAGTCACTGTCTAGTCATTCAGGTAGCGGTCATGTTAATTTCTCAAACTATCCATCAGAGCCAGACACACTGAAACATGAGATCTGTAGTAGCCTATAGTCTGCTGCGGCCAGGTTTAAAAGGTGATGTGTCACACCGTCTCCTCTTTGTAATACATAACTGGTCACTGGGTTGTACTGTAAATAATTCACCGATTATGCATTAGGTCTGCTGGAGGAAAACCTCCAATCACACGAAAAGGCAGAAAGTTGTACTCAGCACGCCTGAATATGAGGCTTTAGTCATTTTGATGGCATTATGTAACAGGTACAACTCCACCGATGGATATAGTATGTGGATTTGTCAGTCAAACGATTTGTCAAACTACTGAATCAGTGATGTACAATAAAAATGAGTGGTTCCATGCAGTACCTGGTTCCAGCTGGGAAGACAACAGTGGAAATTGCAGACTCTGCCATATCTAACATCACAATGCCCTTAAAGAGGTCACGGCAACATCAGCATTATGGAAGAGTGCAGCGACCTCGCCGAACAATCGGCCGTTTCGCGCGGGCCTGACTCGAGCTTTTGTTCCACGATGGTAACCCGACCAGAGACGATATAACTCTGCTATAAACATTTCGCTTAATTCAATAAATTCTCTATTTCCACAGAATCAATCACTGTGAATTACAATCTCCCCTTGTGAGTAAAAAAAAAAAAATACCAAAAAAAAAAAAAAAAAAAATGTACAAACTTATTTTCAGCAGAAGTGAACTAGAACCATTACTCAAAAGTGTGTGTTGTCATTGTTTGTGTCCAATGATGAATAAATATCTGCATGTGATTTAAACAAGGGAAACCAACAGATACTGTACACGCTACATGCTAGAGAAGAATACAGGCAATTGTTTCTCAGCATAAGACAAGAAAAAGAACACTTTCCTTTTTTTTTTCAGGACTATAAAAATACCTAGAATCTAGAAGGAGGGTAGAAAAAACTTTACATGTACAAGTCATTTACATCCAAGGCCATTTTCCATGGAGTGGCAGGTGAAGAAGAGCAGTGAGATAGACTTGGAGGTGAACAGGGTGGAAAAATAACGTTATTTTTCGTAGCATACTGTTGCTGTATTGGTTGGGAACGCCATGCTGTCCGGTCCTCTTCTGAAGAGGGCCAGACATGAATGTCCAGTTTCTAAGTGAGACAGAAATGTCCAAAATGTCCCCAAAAGTGGCTGGGCAGCACCGATGCGTACATGATCAGTCTACCGTCAGTCCTTGCGTCCTTTTGCCGTAATCCAGAACTACAGCGAAAAAGTCCATGTTGCTTCAGCGGGGGGGGGGGGGAATAAAGATCAGGTTTATCTGCCGTCCATAAATGTCCACTGTCCTAAACGTTATTGCTACCTAACTCTACAGCGTCTCTTCAATATTGTATCTTTATTCACATCAGGTCTAGAGTAAAAAAAGATGAAACTGGCCGACTGAAACTCTCCCTTAAGCCAGCAAAAGAGCTCAGCTGAACTCCTGATGGTGGCTGAGAAAAAAGAAGTGGTGAAAATATATATTTATGTGAAAATTCAGTAAAATACTCTGACACATGGCTGCAGCTTATGAGCATGTTCCTGTACTGTTGTGGAGTATTTCCGACGCTATATGGCATTCTGATTAGTGTGATGCTTTTTCTTCTTCTCATGTTTAAATGTGAGTGGGATTTCTGCAGCTAGAGCTCACACCAGCTCCGCCTTTGTAGCAACAAGTCCTATACTCAATCATTTTCATCTTCATCTTCATAGGGGCTTCAAAGTATCTCCAATTAAGGATTTCAACCCTTCACAATAAACCATTTTCTTTTCTATTGACAAAAACATCTTTGAAATCAAAACAAAACTTAGTGCAAAGTACAACCGTTGGTTACTTCATATACAACATGTCAAATATCAGCATTTTTCAGTCTCGATAACATTTTCACTGACAGTAATTCGCTTGTCCAGCAAAAACGGTCGGTAACCTGGATCAGCTTGCTCCCTTATCACTTTCACTCAGCAAGAGAACACTGGGATCAGGTGGGCTGTACTTAAATAAAAAAAAAAAAACAACAAAAAACAAAAAACACTACATTTCCCAGAACACTCATCAGGTTTTAAGGCTAAGTCAAATGTTTGTAGTGTGTACAAAGTGTAATTGTCAGTATAAACATTTTGTTTTGTCAGTTCCAGTTTCAAGTCTATATTTCCTAGGACAAGTTTGAGTTACATTTTATCACATTAGTGCCGGAAGTGTTACTACTACCGATACTACTAATCCCCAGCGGGAGTGATGGGAAATTAAGTGCTTTTCCACTGGGGGTTTCCAGCCCACCTGAGCTCTGGGACCCTGTTTCATTGTAAAAATAAATGGAAATGCAGCAAATTATAAACCACCCAGTTCCTTCTCTCTGGACACCGAGGCGTTCAAGAATTAATGAGTCATTCTCGTTACTCCTCCTTGAGTCACCAAGCTTTTTTCTCAAAACCTTTAAGCAACACAGAGAGCACAAAGGGAATGTAAAACAGCTCACACGTTTGCACGCACACACACACACACACACACACACACGCAAACACGAACCCTCCGGGCATTTCTCATCTTCGACCCCTAGAAATGTCCCTCACCTGGGTTTCTGGGTTAACTGGAAAAGATAGTCCAATTAGGTTTAAGGACAGGACACACTGTAAATGTGACTGGTAGGCAGCACAGCAAGCTTTAAACATACAGACAAATTCACCAGAGCAGCGGCTGCACCAGAGCTTCATACGGCTTAAACACTTTCTGTGGTTAAAACACGATTCAGCCTGATTCAGGAGAACGCAGCCTACATGCCATGAAGGAAATTCCTCCCAGTAACATTGCACTGACTGGAACTGAGGCGTAGTTGATATGTACAAATCAATGAATACTCAGATCACCTTTGCTTTAAGGCTTTTAGGTATCATTGTCTGAAAATTTCACATCTCACCCCAACATTGACACTTTGTTTTTGGACAGGGGCAGGGAGATTTCTACTCCTCGTGATATTGACCTCGTGTACACGTTTACACATTCACACGCTCAACAGGGGGAGACTCAGGTCCCTCTAGCCAAATACATGGACGTCACCAGAACCCAAGCGTATTTAGGAGGGCACACACACACACACACACACATACATGCACAGATAAGCTCAGATTCAAGGGACATCTAACTAAAAATAGCTTATTCTTCATTGACAGCCATGGACTTCTTATTAATCTGCAATTCTTCTTTCAGGGGAGTTGGATGAGTCAAGTTCCTTCTTTTTTTTCCCACCAAAACGTTGCCAAAATAAGTTTATATCCTGTCTTAGTAGTTTATGTTTTGTTTTAGCCAAGTCTCCGATATGTTTTAACAGCCCACTGAGTCATTCTGAGCATCCCTCTGGCTGCCTCGGTCAAGGTGGTGTCTACTTGACCTCTAGGATAGAGGGGTTGGACTCCATGATGGCCACGATTATTTTGTCAATGTAGTCCTGGAGTCTGTAGTTGATCTCCTCCTGTTTGTGGATAGCCTCCATCAACTAGAAACAGACAGACAGGTGTCAGTGGAGATAACAGTGATAACAGTGAGTCAGAGAATAACACTCACTGAACTTTAAAGTTGAATTACTAATGGACATGTTTGCCTTCCTCTGTAAACTGACCTCTCCACGAGACACAGAGTTGATCTCAGCTGCCAAGGAATCGGAGAAGGAGGCAGACATCAGGTTCTTGGCTCCCTGGATGCTCAGGTTGATGATCTGGCCGTTCAACTCGTCATTCTGCTCCTTCAGACTGCGGTTGTCCTGGGCAAGCAAAGTCAAGCAATATGGTTTGAGTGATGGGTTAAGAAAACAAAACAAATAAAATGAGTGTAGTGAAGGTCCAGAGAAGTGCAGAAAATGTGTGTGCTACCTGTTTGAGCCGTTTGATCTCTTGCTCCAGCTCAGCTTCTCGGGTGCGGGTCTGGTACTCCTGCAGCCCTGCGCTGGGAGAGCGCCCCCTCTTGGCCTCGGCCTCCAACTTGTACAGCTGTAGGTGCTCAAGCTGCTTACGTAGGTCTTCAATAAGCTGTGGTACAAACAGATCAATGAGGATCCGTCAGTAAAGTCACTAGTGATCTCATAAAATGAGAGGCATAAAGCAGACAGTATATTCAGGGAAAAAACACTTGATCCCACCTCCTGAGTGCACTCCTTCTCTTTCTGGTTCTGGTGGCGTTCGTGGCTCAGCTTGTCAGCCATCTTCCTGCGGGACTCCAGCTCCTCGTTCAGTCTGTCGGTCATGTCCTCCGTCTCATCCTGCAGCTTCCTCTTCTCCTGGTAGATAAAAACCAAAAGAGGCGAGGATGAAGAGGGGCGTCAGACAGTCGAGAGACAGAGTTGAGGAGAAAGGAGCGAGAGAAAAAACAATAACAGGTGAGATACAAGGATAGTGATAAGAGCGTGGCAGGAGGTGTGATGGAGGAGAGGAGAGGCACAGAAGGATGAACCAAAGCGATGAGACAGCATTGCTCTCACCTCCTCCAATCTCTCGATGTTTGCTCGTA
Source organism: Centroberyx affinis (assembly GCF_046629955.1). NCBI lineage: Eukaryota > Metazoa > Chordata > Actinopteri > Beryciformes > Berycidae > Centroberyx > Centroberyx affinis. The sequence goes on from NW_027278916.1 coordinate 131,121, forward strand.
GACAGGGAACACAGGAACGCAGTTCACTGTTCTCCTCATCAAGCTGCTGCAGTCTGAGAAACAGAAGATACAAATTCTTCAAACACATAAAACACCAAACACAACCACATGGTAACACAACTGACACGTTTGCATTCTGTTCATTGATGGTCAACTATGCCGTTCTACAGAAAAACACCTTATAGTTAGTGGCAGCGCAGTACCAGAGGGTGGCAGTATAGAGCCACAATGCCTCTGACAAACAGCATGTCAACAACAGGCTGCACAATTACTAACCTAACCCATCTTTCCCTCTGTGCATATAATCATGATTTAGATGATGTTTAATCCTTCTAGGCTGACCCTCACCTAAACCTACACACACACAGAGAAACAAATAAACAAGAATACAACCATACACCTACACCCCAAACTAGGATGGGTATCAAATATCTATTTCCAAAGATAGCCAGTCCTTCCCCATCTAGACACTCGTGTCCTGACCTGGCCTGCAGGTTCTCCAGCTCCAGCCCCCTCTCCCTCTCCAGCTTGTTGAGGGCGTCCTTGTGGCGGCGGGTCTCCTGCTGTAGATGCTCGTCGGCGTGGAGCTCCTGCTCCTTCAGCTGCTCCTCCAGGGCGTTGGCCCGGTGCACCAGGTGCAGGTTCTCCTGCCGCAGCCGCGCATGCTGCTCCCCCGACGCCTCCGACTCCTTCTCCAGCTCCGCTACTCGACGCTCAAGGAGGAGCACCTGCAACAGGGAAAGTGTTAAGGTTGTTTAAGTTGTTAAGGTCTACTCTGTTATACAGAAACAGTGCTGTTCATAATATATCACTGTGTTATGCAACAAGTATGAGTTGTGATCCAACAACTACTGTTGAGGTGCCCTTGAGCAAGGCACTTAAACCCTAACTCCTCCAATGGAACTGCTCACTGGCCAACAGTGGGAAACTATAGCAGCAAGATGCAGTTGTGAATGTGTGTATCTGGGGAAATGTGCTGGAAAAAAATATATGTGTGCTCAGTCAACTTTGCCTGGATAAAGGTAAAAAAAAAACTTGTATGGCACGGGTGACTGATTGTGAGCTCTCACCTTGTCGGTGATGTCGTTGTCAGCAAGCTCCAGAATGTCCCGGGTCAAGTCGCTCATGGTGTCCAGAGTCATCGAGCTGTTCTGGAGGAGATGTCTACAGCAGAGGAGGAGAGGGAAACTTAACTCAACAGCCCCTAGAAGAGCTCCCTCATGTTTGGTAAACTGCTATTCCCTTCAAAATCTCCCCATTGCTTATATGCCAAATACTGAGTATCTATAAACATCATACAAAAAATATCAACTATTACCTACTGAAATGAGAGAAACTTGTTAGCTTACCTCGCTACTTTCTTGCTGGACAGCCTCTTGCCTGCGCTGGATGGGGGGACAGAACAACAGGAAAGTAGTCAGGAAGAGAGAAGGGATAGAGGAAAGAGACACTATCTCCTGGTATTCCTCCTAACCACCCCCTCATCCCCCTCTCTACTAGGAGTGGATCCACATTGACGAAAGGGAGAGGGGCATGGTGAGGTGGTCCTAAACTAGTTAAATCAGCACGTGTCCATACTATAGCTACAACATATTCACACGTCACAGCAATCTAACACAAAACACAGCAGCCCAAATTTATCAAGTGTCTAAGCAGTGCTGATCTAGGATCAGTTTTGCTTTTCAGATTATACTCCATGATTTGGTCAAAGCGACCTGGCCTACAATCCTAGGTCAGCATGTCTGTTCCGACAATTTTGATAAATGCAGGCTCATCTAAAAAGCTTTGCTTTGCAACCAGCAGTCATTCTGAAACAACTGAAATGAAATATGAATGCAATGACATGACCAATAAAGCAGTAAAATAAACACCACTCACCTGTGACGATAACGGGCAATTTTTTATGTAAAAAAAAACACTGTTTTATGTTCCTTTATGTTTTTTTTAGTGGTCTCAAAGTGGACTCAATAGGTATAATCAGTCTTTAACATCATTCTCAGAACTGCATGAAAGAAAAATGTATATCATGTATGGATGACAAATCATAATTTGTGCAGATATGACCCATGGGAACTCTGAACAAAGATTCTGTTAGTAAACGGCCACCAACAGCTCCAGAAAGGCTCACTGAAATCACTTCAGTGAAGACCTTTATCACTTTGTGATGATACGCACACTTAAGCCAGGTTGAGTTAGAGAGTTTTCCCACGACAAGCCAAATAAGAACACACTGCAACTCACACACAAATGTGCAGAGGAGTGGAGATGAAGAGTGATTGGGATGAGTGTGAGACAAGATAGGTGTGAAACACACCCACACATCCACCATAATACGTGTGTGTACAATCCATTACATATAGCACACACACCATGCTGTTACTAATCCAACACAGCATGCACACATTATGGGAATGTGCGTGATATCTAATCGACACAGCAGTGCATACACATTCACACGGGTTGGAATCGGAGGGGGTGGGGGATGATGTGTTACCTAGTCATCTCTAGGAAATTGAGGCGAGTGGAGAGGTCCTCGAGACGACTTATTTGTTTGTGACACTGGCTACAGAAAAAGTCCAGCGCCTCCTCCCTGAGGAAGCTCTGAAAGCAGTCAGGGAGAGGAGCAGGTGCACTGGAGAGAGGAGAGGAGACGGGGAGGAGGAGGAAGAGAAGGAGTGGTGAGTGACGGACAAGGTGGGGCAGGACACCTCCGGGGGTGCAGGGATATCAGTGAAATGCACAGCAGAGTTTGAAAGAGGAAAGTGTGAGGGCTATTATTGAGAGGGAAAAGTGAGACAGATTACGCAGTGCGATTGTGATTTGTTTTCAGGATAGCTTTCACGGAAAACTGTCAACAAAACATTCTGAGAGCTACAAGTGTGCAGTGAGCCATTTCTCCCTGCGCCCAAACATTCCTGACTATTCAAGCTTAGCATCTTTGCAGCAAGCTCAGAGGACCTGCAGAGTGGTTAATACCAAGTTGACGATATCAAAACAACTTAAGCTCTCAAGCCAGCAAACAAAGAACGTGGTGATTTATTTCAGTGTGGGAGTCTGCAGCAGCAGCCTCTGCCCTCTCCTCACATCACCTCTTTACCGGCCGATTGTTCATTCAGGGAGCAAGTCGGGTCGGCATTATGCAAGGAACTGGCACAGGTTCCTGTTTATGTAGGCAGAACGGCCGTGTTGCATGGCAGAGTTTGACTGAGTGTCACTCGATGGTCATCTGCACTTGAGAATCGCTGCTGCATGAAGCCAGTGTGAAGGATGACATTGTTAAGTAACATCCGCAGTGATGCGTGTGTGTATGTATGTGTGTGTGTGTGTGTGTGTGTGTGTGTGTGCAGAATAGATGCAACGCAAAACTGTGTTTATCTGTGTAATGGAAGTGCTGTACTGCAAGATTTATATGTGGGTGTGTGTAGGTGGCAGTGATACATGCTCCAATAGCGAGCATGATTGGCTCAAAACAGTGACGTGTTCAAACTGAGTGGGTGATGTTTGTGGGATGCAGCATTTTTTTTTTTTTTTTTGGATATGGATTTTTCATAACTAAGCACATACCCTGTACATATGCTGTAATATTTCACAGTCTTTTCTCATACAGGTTTCTTTTCTCATTTGTTGCACATTTTAATTTATACTTTTTTGACTTAATATGTCCATGTGTTGGAATTGTCAGTTGAGTATGTTTATATAACCCCTGTTTGTTATATTCGTATGTATATCCTGTTCTTCTTTGATGTATCCTATTACTACTTGCTACTGCAACGGCCCAATTTCCCCACAGGGATCATTAAAATTTCATCTAATCCATGCACAAATCATACTTCAACTGAGTAGCTTCATCTACCTCAGCTTTATTCTTACTGGAAAGATGATTCTTACAACTAACAGTAAGGTTGAATTACAATAAAAAAAAAAAATGTCTTTAGTAGTGGTAACTATAAAAGTACTATTAGTGCCAATCCAGTTAGAGCAGCTTATTTCCATATTGTGACTGGGCTACAAAAGCTAGGCAGTTAGCTGTTAAGAGCTTCCTGGCAAGGCAGATCAGGGAAATATCACCCAAGCGGGAATTATGCATTATCCGGCTTAGAGTCTCTGATGAAAACGGAGCGGAGAAAGAGGGAGGAAAAAATGAGTAGAAAAACAGAGTACGGTAGGAGCTTTAACAGAAATGAATGGCGCTGGAGGAGAGAAGGGGGAGTCTGTGTGTGTGTGTGTGTGTGTGTGTGTCTGTGTTTGGGTGTATTTTGGTGTTTGACAGGCACCTCACACTGCCACAGTCAACCTGTATCTGTACTAAGGCAGCGGTAAAGTGATAAAGCTTGTTAGACACCCCTCATGATGGCTGAACTCCACGCCAGAAACCACCTTCTGTCTGTCCCAGAGGACTTGGCGACAGAATCCACAAAGACTTAAACGGCGCGTGAAGTGAGTGTGAAGCAGTTGCTCCAGAGCGCTCAGAATGAGCCAACAAGGGCACAGGAACAGGAGCATAGTTTTGGAACATTAATTTAGCCCCGATATCCTCATTTTTTAATAACTTTGCAACAGTGAGAGTAAGACTTCTGGAATGAACTTTGCATTCGCTCAGTTTATCTCGCCCTTCAGGAGAAAAGGAGGCAGTAGTGGGTGGGAAGGACGTTTCCAGATACCACTTATCAACGTTTGACCTCCATGTCTTTCTTAACAAACAGCTAAGGAAAGCAACCGGAGGCATTTAAGCCAAGAGACTGGAGCTGGGAATGTAACTGACAGTGTGGCACTATTATCAGGAAGGGGCAGATAAGAAAAAAGTTGTGACTTGACAGCCAGGGTCAAATGATATTAATATTCACAGCGCTTAAATAACCTTGGGGCTGTCTCATCCTTTGTTTTCATATCTGATTTGGTTTTAAGACTTTGTCAGAATCAGTTAAAACTTCACTTGGGACAGATTGGCTTTAGTTGCGTAGGGAGGAGCTCGTACCTGGGAGAGAGGAGTAGTGAGGAGCCGTTGACCTGTTCAGGCGGCTGTAAGAGAGAGGAGTCCCCCCCCCCCTCCGTCCCCTCCACGCTGCTCTCCAGCAGCAGCTCTGACGTGTTGCTCTCCCCGAAGTCCTCAAACTGCTCCTCCTCTCCACCGATGACCGTCACCAGGGAGTGATTATGGAGCTCAGAGTTCAGGGAGAACCTGAAGGAGACAGGGAGAAAGGGATGACTGTGTACCTGTGTTTGTTCATTTGCCTACACAGCAACAGCGCACTCAAATTTAGTTTCAAGCTAAAGATAGAGGAAAATGTGTTAAGTTTAGATACTATAAATACGGACGTCCGTTTATCACAGTGTGGATAAAAACAGCTACAGAACCATCCATTTAAGAAACCGCAGGCACAGCCATACCTAACAAGGCCCATTTATTCTGACTACTTCATTCAGCGAAAATAGAAGTGCTGCAGTATTTGAGTTGAAAAGGTTGATATGTTGGACCCAGAAGCTTGGAAATGACGAGGGCCTAAATCCTGAAGTACAATTAATCTTCCCCTCGGAAGAGCGGCAATCTGGACAAGTTCTACAATCACTTGTCTTCAAAGGTAATCTGTTAATTCACATTAATCCCAGTCTGCCTTGGCCGAAACAAAATGTCTTGAGCTTCACTGGTAATGCAAAACCGCGATGGCAACACTTGCTACATGTGAGCAGAGCGTTCATTGGGTTCGATGTGGGTTAAGCTTCAGAGATGTCCTCAACTGAGCTGAGAGTAAGGGCGAAGACTGTGGCGTTTATAATTGGCTGCCCGTCACACACAATGCCATAGAAATCCATGCACAGTTTTAGCAACCTGGAGATGTGCGATGATTAGGGTCACAGGAGTTTAGTAAATAAACTCCTTGCTCATCACTTGAGAGGATAGCTGGAAAGCCAGCCTTTCCTGTTGTACTACAGGATACCTTAGATGTCTGAAGTAGGCACAGGATGAGGATGTCCGAACCAGAAAAGGTTGTTCTTTCTCAGCAAACAACAATGACATAGTAAGTTTTTGTTGTTTACAAGAGAAGGGCCATTAACCTACCCAATTCAAATCTGAACCCCCACCTTAAATTACAGCCTCAATCCTACAATGTATCATGTACTTTTACACATACTCAACAAAGCAGTTGGACTCTGCAGATGACACTTGACATATTTCAACAGTCTTCAGCCTCTTTTACCCAAACGACAATGCAGTTAAAAGTCAACTGCTGTGATGAACAGAATCAACATAGTGCTGACCTACTGAAATAGAAACTCAACCAAATTCGAAGCCACTTACCCTGTACTCAGGCCCGAACTCAGCCCCATACTCAGGTCCCTCACTTGGAGGGCTGGTGAGGAGAGAGAACGCATCTTTAAACGCCTTCCACTGCCCCGGCGTGAAAGCCTCGGAGCAACTGGAGACAAAACACCAGACAACCAGAGTGGAATCCTGAAGTTTCACTGGTTACACCAATTTGAAACAAAGCCACAATTCTCCAGTGTGGAGAAAACAGAAAGGGTTTGGCCTTTGCAAATGGCCAAGTTTGTGCTCCTAATGAGCTGCCAATCTACAGTCCAACATGAGTTGATGGTGCATCGACTGTGCCACCCTGCAGACCTGAGGCTGTACCAGGAAGGGCCGGCTGTGAGTGGCTGAGGGTTAATCAGATTTGAGGCTAAGTAGCGGCCAACAAGCAGGCCTGCTGACTGTCCAGAGACCAGACGTGTGGGGACGTTGGGGTAGGACAGAACGGGATGGACCGAGAGGCGGGTGGGGGTTGCTAATCCTGTTAAGATTCCTAATCCCCAGTCAAGTGCATGTACTCCTGCAAGTAACTTGTCTTTGGCTGTAGGATCTAGCTAGGGTTTGCTGTGCTAACCAGGTTAAAAGACCCTTTTGTTTTGTTTACCAGCAGTCAATGTTGAGTCACTGTGTACAGCAGATTAAGTGTTTTTGACTAAGAAACAGTTGCTAACGTGTTGTTCTGTGATATACACTACCAGTCAAGTTTCGAGACACCTCACTGAATGCACACAATGACACAATGTTTTTCATTGTGTTAAAGCCATTTTGATCTAAAGGCTTATGCCTAAATGCTTGAAATTAGTTTCTTAGACAAATATAAACCATGAAGTTGATGCCTATGTATGGACTTCTTTCCAAAGCCTTTGACTTTCCATCCAGGCAAACGGTGGCTACTTTAAAGAATCTAAAACATAAAATCGTTTTGATTTGTTTAACACTTTTTTGGTCACTGTATAATTCCATGTATGTTATTTCACAGTTTTGATGTCTTTACTATTATTTTAAAATGTGGAAAGTAGTAAAAAAATAAAGAAAAATGTGGTGTATCAAAACTTTTGACTGGTGTATATTTTTCATTGAAAAAAAAAAAGGGTTACAATCCTTGTCAGCGGATACATGAGGCATAAAAATGATAGGGATGGGATTTATATACATATCCGATTTGGATATGATAAAGCTTCCCATATTTTACATAGAAAACAATCACATTCACAGCTTGTCAAAAAGTTCACTGGCATGCTGAAGCCATTGACGGGTCCAGAGAGAATGCTTTTTCATTCTGGGAAGTTCAGACAAAGGAATAATTTTCCAAATTTCTGGTAAACACTGACTGCTGAAACGGGAGAATATAAAGGTCAGAGAGTCAGTTGAGTATTGGGTCCCAGTCAGCAGGAGAGCTAGCAGGGAGCTGGTGTGAGCGAGTGGGGGAGAGGAGCAGATTAGTCCTTGCCAAAGACAGGAAAAAAAGGAAAAGAACAAAAAACAGCTAACTCAACACTTCCTGGAATTCAAGGCTCAATCATGGAATGGGAAGTCCAAACACATCCCTGTCAGGCAGAACCCTCCAATCCGTCATCAAGCCGGAGAGACAGGTCACACAGTCAGCAGATAAGGCCTCAGTCCTCTACACTTCCTCCCTCGTGCTTGGCCTAAATACTACCCCACAAAAACACTCACATTCAGACGTATAGACCCCAATCTGTGGCAAATACTTGACTTACAGAGACAGGGAAAATGGGTTAAATTCAGCTAAAGCAGCAAAGATATTCTACCCATCAAGATGCGTGGGATTGTGTGTGTGATCAAGGTTTGATCTAAGCTTTATCATAGTCCAAATGTCCTACTAAAATTTGTTCAGTGTTCCAAAATGTGCCTCCTTCAAAATCATGGGCGACAGAAGCATAATCAGAGACAGTGTGTTATTTTTCCTCTGGTCCAAAGACAGCACACTGGCTAAAATGACTCCCTACTGCGCTCCAGAATGACGCATCTTGCGACTGTATTTCCCTGTAGTGCTACTTTGTCTTCTGTGGTCGAACCAGTGCCAGTGGCAATTTCCAGTCTCTGAAGCTTTGATTCACTGTTTTCCCTAAGAAATAACACCAAAGCAACATTTTGTCTTCACTAAAGCCATGGATGAACACAGACCCTTTCTGATGTCCATTTTCAAGTCCATTTTCTAATGGCTAAGCTCTTTACATCCTAGCCATAGTCAAAACCTACTGGTCTCTCAGTCCATAAGGGATAACTGGACACTGCCCAGCACACACCAGAGCTAATCACATTCACCCTAACTGAACATTTGAACCAATTATGAGTCATTGACTCCCGCCCAAACAAATCATCAGGCATAGCAACACAAGTCAATGGAAAAAAACTGGGAGCCTGACAAAACTATAAATGGAGCTGGTACTAGTGGTACATAGAAGTTATTACTCAATTCTTACAAACCCAGAGGAGATTAAGTTAAAAAGATTAACTTACTGTGATCATTAGCAGCTTATACCATAATGAGAGAATTCAAAAAAGATCAACAGATTCCAAAACTCTTTTCAGCCGGTAGAAAACAGAGAATCCACTTAGACACACTGACTGGGGTAAAGAATGGCAGAAGGAATCTCTCTGTTCAAGGTCTCTCGCTCTCACACTGTGCACATTTCAAGTTATCTCTAGATGAGCTTTCCTGTTCAGCCGTACAAAAAACAACAGTCAAAGTCACTGCTATTTCAACGCAGCTGCGAAGTGTTGCCTCAAACTCCCTGTGACAGTATATGGTGTATGAGTACATGAGGACCTGCATTGGAACAAGTTGATGAAAACAAAACACAGGAGCATCTTCAGGTGCGTTTGACCGAGACTTTCTACCCACTGGTATCTGGGTGAATTCAAGGCATCAGGTCAACGAGGTGATGTCCGTCTATTGCCTCTTTAATCTCCCTGTCTGGTGACCCAAATAGAAACGTAGTCCCTGATCCAGAGTTGGCCACGCAAGACTCGTAAACCACGTGATTTCTGGACTTTGTGTGAAGGGTCATTTCAGGGCTACTTCACTCAGCTGAAGATTTGACACACATTTACAGTGAGTATTATGGCCGGCAGTGATCATGACCAGCATTGTGACTGTTGATCTGACTCACATGGCAAGTGACTTACAACTGAAGACAGTATTCACAGCAGCATTGCACTAAACCTACGTTCTCAGTGTCAAACTCGCCTCCCCAAAGTTGAGGATGTCGAGGAAATCTGAGTGAACTGACCAAGTAGAGGTGGTTTATTAGCCGAGGTTGGAATCATCTTACTGACCTATTGCTGCCGTCCTCGGGGTCGTGTAGCGTGGCCTCGATGCCGCTGTCCGTCTCCACATCTTCATGCATCTCAGGAGGTACAAGGGCCCCCGTGTCCTCATCGGTGAAGGTCTCGCACTCACTGTAGGTGCTCTCCGAGCCCAGGTACGCACTGTCAGTCACCTCATTTTGCTGAAACAGAATAAGATTAAGACTAAGCACATTTCATCATGTCCATTAAGCAGTAAACACAGATACAAATACGTGCTTTGTCATTGGGTCGATGATTCACAGCCGATCAAAAAATAATGACAGTGCTAATGGCTTATGGATGGAATGTTTTTACGATAGGCAAATTATACTCTGCATTTAAGTGCATATCTGTTATTAATTTTGTTATATTTTTCTAGACTTATCTTTGCTGACAAAAGTAAAACACAGCTGTAGAAAAACCGCTGCACAAACTAGTCATACTTCTTACCAAGCTGTTACATCATTATGAAAGATTAACAAGCACTATGGTGCTCAGCGCTTGTATCATTACTAGTCTCGCCTAAAGGATTTTTTCAAAATGTGTATCATCAGGTGTATTTTGCAATCAGGAGAATTGTGCAATTTTTTGATGCAACAGGCAGACAAACTATAGGTTGATCAAAGAAAGTGAGAAAAATGCAGCCATTTCAAAGACAGACTATTTTCAATCTTTGAGTATAGCCAGTGGGTACTAACGGCAATTATACCAACGACCAAACAAATCATACAGCATAAACAGGCTTCAGAGGCAGTCTGCAGGGTTTCAGATGGCTGTGCCAAGCAAAACCTACTGCATCGACACCTCCAGTCAACAAGTACAAACACAGAGTGCGCAAGCGTACATAAGCTTAAGGTTTTCCAAGCGAAGAATACCAAATGTTTAATATAAAAACCCATAGACTAATATATGCCAAAGAATGTCTTCAGCTATTAGCCACTAGAAGAACAAATCAGGCATTAGGGCCATCAAGTAACAATGAAGGCAAGACAGGTGAGTAACGCTGGAGAGTAGAACCTACCAGACTACGTGGAGCGTCGGGAGGAGCTGGGCCCAGAGGGCTATCCACCATGCCCAAAACCATGCTCACTGCCTGGCCTCACTGACAGGAAGGCTGGCCTGTCATGAGACCCTTGCAATAACCCCTCCTAGTGCTTCCACGCTTTCACTCTCAGAGAGAGTGAGAGAAAACAAATGTGAAAAACGGAAAATATCTAAACACCTCGTTCAGCTCCACTGGGTGGTCAGAGGGGTGGAGACAGAGACAAAGTCCAAAGAGCAGGGGAAGGCAGCTGTACTGCTCAGTCTCCTACTGCCACCCTTCTACCCCTCTGCCCCAAGTTAAAACACCACAAGATCAGCGCAATAACTGTTTAATCTCTGCTGCCTTGAGAGTTCCAGTTCCTGGCCCAGTGTGACATATAAATCATTAAGCCATGTTCTTCGGTAATCAGACTCTCACGGACAGCATAGAGAATGAAGGCTATACATCACAACAACCTGCCATAACTGTCTGGCTGTGTGCCTAAATAAGGAAACCAGCATGTTGTTAGTCTATAACACTCCGAGGAGAGACTCTACTGGCCTGCATTAACCAGAAACTCCCTCTTAAAAAAAAAAGAGGAAGAAAGAAACATACACAAAAAAAACTTTTGCCAGCACAATCACACAAAAACTGGTTATGACAAGTGGAGTGTTGTCATTTAGTATTCCTATTCAAGACCTAAAGTAGGAGATGGAGAGGTGGGTGTTAAGCCAAAGGGAGAGAAAATTTAGAAAAGGAGAAGGCGGGTGGGTGGGGCGCTGCGTTTCTCTTATGCCAGGCCTCAGCTGAACAGCCTCACCTTGCCTGTTTTGAAAGCAAACAGGGCTAGAACAGCACAGCCATTGAGAGAGAGGAACCCTTTTCTGCCAGGAACCCAAGGGAAAAACAGGGCCACGGACACAGGTGTGGCATCTACTTCAAACATGCACAAACTCTGCTTATGGGTTCCTGTAAACAGTAGATACCTAACAAGAATATTTCCATATAGAAAATATATTACAAATCACTAGGCTTAACTTATCACAGCATTAGTTCAGATTTACATTAATTCCGCTGTGTAGAGCACAGATCCATCATTGTTCATGGCTGTTTTCATTTCCATTCCAATGTTTTTCCAGCTCCACTACGCTCATGATAAAACGGTATGCAACACCAAATACACTGAATATCAGACTGAAAGGTTCGCACTCGTAAATGACAACGATAAGACGCCAAATGTGTTCAAAAAATCTTCACCGAGGAGCAGAAACAAAACACAAACATTTCAGCCCATGGCTTTCATTAGTGTATCTGCATACAGACTCCTTACGAGCAATTAGGCCGAGCTCAGGTGCAAACAATTAACCAAGATAGATGCTTTTCTGACAACTAATCACAAAAAAAGACTAAAAAACGACAGCCATTCTCCACATAACTCATAATGAAACCAGAGAAAAATTTGGCATCAATCACACACCACACACAGCCATTCACAAATTACTCAGGTGCTATTGGGAATAACAGGAAAGGAGTTAGCTCTAGTTCTTCATTCAGTCTATTTGGACACATGACATTTAATCTATAGATCCATTTAGCTTCTACCTTCAATAATGTATTCTCAGTATTTCCCCCCTCTTCGACTGGGTGGCGCTCTATCAATAGCAATACATTTAGGATCTCTCATTTCTATAACAAGCAACTTGTTAAAAGGGCCTCCACTGTGTTTTGGAGCCTCTCCCAAGACTGGACAAATACATCAGGCATTGTTATCAGTGCTTCTTGTTATGGTGGATTTACTGTCTCACCAAACACTCACCGTGACGCACTGTTCTATTCTAATCCGGTTTGTTTGCAAGTTTATTCTAACACAGTGTTTGAGCTGGAATATCTGCCTTACAGTCATCAACACCTACAGCAAGTGAAATGGAGGACTGAAGCCAAAAGTGTTGCTTATGTGCCTTAAGAGGAATCTATACTTGGCCCTGCAAACCCTTAGAATGCACTTATGAACCATACCAAGTGAGGGCGCTGATACTGTGCAATGTGCAATGTGCAGCCACTGAAACAGCCCGCAATCACAGTTCTATACTGCTCCAAGTGCACACAATAGCTGAAACATTTCAATCTCGCCGAGGCCAGCATAAATGATAGTTAAATATACAAGTTCTGTGCACAAGAGGAGACAGGAATCCCAGATATGCTAACCGCAACTGAAAAAAACATAATTCCACACACATGTAAAAACTCAGGCGGATTCCAAGTCATTCAATATTTGTCAAAGGAAAAATAAGACGAAAATAGTCAGCCAGATGCCATTCGGTGTGTGCCAAACCAGTGTGTTCAGCGTGTGGAATATTCACAGAGGGGTAATGATAGCTCTGCTAGCCACTCGGTGAATTACAGTGGGAAGAGTGTGAGTGCACACGGAGTTCAGCCTGTGACCTTCACCCTGCGGTGCTGTGTGTACCAGTGAGAAATCGAGGCAGAACAACTGGACCACACACACAAGACTGAAATGAATTTAAAATGCTGTTGCCCCACCTCGTCGTATTCCTCTGGGCAGCCCACGGCTCCGTCCCCCGGACTGTAGTGGACATCGTACAGCTGTGGCTCTGGACCTGGAGATGTGGGAGAAGAGGATGAGAGAAGAGGATGGGGTTAATGTGTGCAGGATAAACACACAATGTCAGCCAGCAAAGGAGGCTAAACAAACAGAGAAGACTTATGTATATAGTACCAATGTGCATGGTAAACAAAGTGCCATAATGTGGAAAGAAGAGAGGGGAGCGGTTATAGCAGGTGGGTGAAACAACAGCAGAGAACGGGAAATTCAATTAACGTCAACGTTCAATACAATATCCCAAGATATTTCTTATGGAAGCGTATAGTTAAGTTTATTTAAATGTTGATGCAAATTGGGAAATGACAATGCAATCTCAAAACAACATTTTATTTTCCACCTATGTCTGCAGCATTTGGGTAATAATTTAAATTAAGCTTCAATAACGCAATAAGCATTTGAATTTTCATATGTTAGTATGCACATTCTCTGAAATACTGAAGATTGAAATGAAAAAGCCATTTCATTTTCAAAGACTTGCCCTAAGTTATGGTTAACAATATTGAAATGTTAATTTAAATCTGAAGCAACCAACGCATTGTCCCCATTTGCAATTACATTCCCATGTTCTCACACTATTTCGCTACCAAACATGTAAGGGTTTGTGTCCTAGCTGCCCTACTTTGACATCTATACAATACAGCAGTCTATGCTTGGTGTACCAATAAACATTATGTAACTTTTACACTCGCATTTCAAGGGCTATAGAATGTCACGTAATAAGTGTATGGGCAAAATAAAACAATAAAAAGGACAAGAAGTAACCCATATCCAATTCAGATTTGTCAATAAAGGCCTCTGTTGAAAGCACCTGCAGACAAATGGTGTAACCTGAGATGGACCAATAAGATGGACTCCCATCAGCCATTGCGGCTCCTGTATCTAGTAAACAGAGCAGTGAATAGCACCCTACTGAGAGAATGGAACACAAACAGCGCTCTCAACAGCAGCTGGTGGACCCTGGCGGTTTTGTGCCCCCTTGTCTTACGTAACCCGCTGCTCTTCAAGACTCATACACATTACAGCCCATATAAGTTAAATGAGTCCGCACCAAATGGGGCTGTGCCTGAAAAGCTGGCTTCTGTTTGGGTTAGAGTCCTGCAGTCACTTGGCACAGATTCAAACTGTCACACAGGACAGGGATACTTGATTTTCAAATGGCTCAACCAGTTCCATTCAATTCCTCTGGTGGTTTCAAGACCAACTTTTGTTGTTCCAGACATGCCATAGCCACTACAAGGGACCAGGCATTTCCATGGCCTGCAGGCTTGTCTTTATTAAGGTTACCCATGCCAATAAGTGTTACAGAAAAGAAACAAAGGGAGGTAGAGGTGGAGTGCATTGAAAATCACATTGAAACTAAACAGCAGGTTGGGAGCTGGAATATCAGGTTCTGTGCTGCGATTGCAGGGTAGGTGGTGGCGGTGGGGGTTGGAACATGAACTGGACCTGTTAGGTCTAAAAAAAACAAAGTTTAGCTAAAAAAAGGGTCTTAAAAAAACTTTATGCTGCCTTTACAGACTTACTGGAATTCTGTCAGCAGTGTGCTAGAGGTTTGGGAAGTTACGATAGAGCTCTGATCTTCACACACTAACGGGAAACTACCTTCCACCAGGAAATGTCTGATTCATTTTCAGCATTGCTTGCTGGACAGAATAGTGGAGAGAGACAGGAAAGTTCAGACAGAGACTTGAACCCGGGACATCACAGTTGATATTTTTGTCATAATTTAAGATGAACTCTACAATTTACAATTACAATTTCCCATTTGGCAGACTATCTATTTGTAGGTATTATTCATGAGTGAGGCCCAGTGTCTTGAGACCAGTTTTCCTGCCTAGTCAAAAGTTTACACTTCAGTAATTTTCTATCTCTCATATTTAGAAACCATCACCTCAATTCAATATGACTATTTGCTATAATAAATAATCAGCCTGTTTGCCTTGCTTACATTCCCTAAAATCATTATTTGGCTGAAATACTTTTATTCGTTTTATTTAAGTAATTATTTTGCAGGAATATTATTTCAAACACAATGACCATGCTACAAGTCTGTACTGTAATAAGACAACGCTAATGGGAATGTGACAAGCCACACTGTTGATGAGGTAATTTCATCATCCTGTAGCCAAGTTTCTATTGACTCAAGGCATGCCTGGGTTTTCTGAGGCTGACTTTGCAACAGAGCTACGCAACAACAAAGAGAGATGCAACACAGAAAGAGAGGGAGCGAGAGGGACAGAGGAGAGAGGGAAGACAGTGAATAATTCAGGCGAATAGGACTCTCTGCCCAAACCCCATCTCTGTCCAACTCCCTCTCTGAAACCCTGCCTATCAGCCCATGGGTCTGTGCATCTCATGCTTTCCAGTAGATTACTTATTAATGGTCCGAGTAACCGGAGCTGTGTAACCCAGAAAGCCCTGGGAAGGAGTGCCTCAAATCGATAGAGGCAAGCAGCACACTGTTGCAGTGACGTCAACACAACCTGTACTGTATGTCAACACAGCCAGCATGCGCTGTCAACAAAACTCTTTGTAATAACGTCAGTATAGCCCCGGGGTGTCATGTTATGATAATGATGTCAACGGCACGCCGCTGTTGCGCTAGAGTTGCGCAGCACATAAATCTATCATACCTCACTAACTGGTAAGAGATGGAAAATAATTTAAATTTAAAGTCACTCCGAGATTTACACGCGACAGCAGGGGAAAGGCTTGACACTGAAAATAAATAGTCTCGGGCAACGTTCTCTCCCTTTCTTTCCACCCTCCTTTAAATGGCTGAGGTGAAGCCTGAGAAACCTGATGACTTGGCTGTCGAGAGAGAGAGAGAGACGCTGATGAATTGTGCCCATTCTTTTAAGAGGGACGTATATGGGCCCTTACATCTTACAACAGTTTTTAAAGGCTCATAAAATGGGTCAGGAAGGCAGCAAAATGGTTAAAGAAAGAATAACAGTATTTTGAGACCAGTAACAAAGAATTTGGGTCAGTTCTCTTTTCCTTACAACATTCCCTCACCTCAGCTGAGGAATAGCTGTGAGCATACTGTGGGGACAACAATATTTGGCACCGTGGGGAATGTAGTAGAAAGATGGAGCCAGATGCTGTAGACTCAAAGTAGGAGCCGCTGAGGCGTTCTTTACAGCAGAATCAAGTACAGTAATGGCTAACTTCAGGCTAGCCAATATAAAAACAGAAGGTTGTGGGCCCCCGTGTTATCAAGGGTGCTTAAGCCTTGCCATTTTCTTAATAAGAAAGAAAGACTTCAATAAGAAATGAAATACAAAACAGATGAAGATGGGGCATTTACACAAAAATGTATTATATATTTAAGTGTGCACAATTTCAAGCTCATTAGAACCTGACTTGCATACCAGCAGGTGCAATGTTGAGCTTGTTACTCAAAAAAGTAATGTATTATTCATTTCAAAAGTAATTTAACTTGATTTATTACTCCCTGAGAACAACACTTATTACATTTGTCTTATATTACATTTGTCTTATCTTCAAAACAAGGGTTAATTTGTGTGCCTTTCTCAGCTACTTTCCAACTGTCTGAATTGAAAGAAAACAACCACAACACTAAAGGTGGACTGCCCACTCAACTTTTTCACGGAAAAATCGAACAAATAAACAAAACAAAAAACTTCCAATGAGTTCTACACATATTCACACACTGCACACCTCAGTAAATTTTGTCTATGGCCTATAAATGTCGCTGGCTGCTTGTCCTTTCAATTACGCATAATTTGTGGCGTAGCTGCCTTAGCCAACATGGCTGACAACAACATCCACACCTTGTCTGTTGCCTAGATAACGTTGTGTGTCGTGTGTCCAATTTCACAACTCAGACAAAATTACATCCAATGTGTGAATGTAACATCAGTCCAATTTGGGAGTCTTTAGCCATGAGTTTGTTGTTGTGATGCTTGATGATGATGATGATGATTTTTGAATGATTTTTTTTGCAGTGGACATATTTTGTGTAGCTGTGCACAATTTCCAACAACACTTTTGACATACTTTGGCTCAGTGAAATCAAAGTAGTGGCAATAAATCTACCTGGAGGAAGTGAACTTTTCTACCATTTTGCATCTGGGCTAGCTCAGTGTGTGTCTGAGTCAACTGAGAGGATGATGACTAATTATGGCAATAAGGAAATCAGTGGATGGGGGTGGAATAAAGTTTTCAGATATAGAAACAGAAATTTGTTACACTATTCTTTACTGGGAAAAGTAATAAATTACTCTATTGTTTCACTACCTGACACTGGGAACAAGCAAGATTTTATCTGTCAGACTATTTTTAGTAGGTAGGTTCCTCAATTTAATGAGGGATCTCCAGAGTTTCAGACATCAGGCCAATTGAGTCCACAAAAAGGGGACACCAAAGTCAAAAGTTTAAAAGAAAAAACAATAAAACAGGTCATTGACTACTTGAGACACATCAGTCCCAGAAAAGTCTAAGATTAAACCATTGTGGATACACACACACACACACACACACACACACACACACACACACAGACACACAGCTTTACAGTGCATCCAGTGACTCACCTCCATTGCTAATGGCAGAGATTCCACGGTGGAAGTCTTCAAAGCTGATCACTCCCAAACCACTGGGATCCAAGAACTTGGTCAGATCCTTCACCTGAAAGACACAAGTCACACACAGTCAAAACACATTTCATCACGGCAACAGAAAAAAAATCTCTCTCCCATAATCAAAATGGACCACCTCGATCAGTGGTTCTTAAATCCGGTCTTCAGGGTGCTGAGTACTGCTGGTTTTCTATTCTGCCAGGTACTTTTCATTCCGTCTGTGTAATCAGGGACTCATTTAAACCTGGGATGACCTGGCAGAATAGAAAACCAGCAGCACTCTGGACCCCGAGGACTCGATTTGAGGACCACCAGCCTAGACACTTCATGAATTAATTCTGCAATAACAAACGTGATGTAAGGGGAAGGTCTCTGCACAAGGGAGCAATTTGACTGACTTAACTGCAATCTGAGCAAACTGACTGAAATGGCCCGCATAATGCATTCACAAGAGCAAGGCCAGGACTCTCTATCTGAAAAACACAGATTCTTAAGGTTGTTTCACTCACGTAACAGTTTCATTGCAGAATTCTGTTAACTACCAGGATATTTTTTATTACAGGAATAAAAAGATACCAATAAAAAGAGCTCTGACCTCAGGAGAAACATCTTTTCGAACGTCATGTATTTCAGATTTTATTGGATACCGGGCAATATTGAGTTTACAAGGATTTTACAAGGTTACAATGGCACTGTCTCTGTTCAGAAGGGGTGAATTGAGCTCTAGCAGACTACTGGCCATACAATTCATTTTAAGACAAAATGACAATAGTTACTGAAAGCTGATAACTTACTCTCATGAACAGAATGTGTTTTCACCATACAGAATAAAAGAGGGCGTGTAGAGTGCGTTATGTCCATGCCATACTTTTGCCATATTTTGTGTTTCCTTCACATTAAAATGTGGTATGAAGACATAACATTTCAAATGAGAGACTGACCTCCCATTTTACCTATATTATTGTTACAATAATTGGGATATATCAAAATTGTCAGAAAATAGATTTGGGTAAGGTTAAATGTTATTCTTCACACATACGCTTCTTTGTAATGCACGCAGGCTTACAATGTGGAGCGATAAGGCCTTCTATGCACAGAGTCGATTTCAAGCTGCAGTCAAGTGATAATCAGTTACATAAGAGTACCTGACTGTATATATTCCCTCAGTCAGTAACCTGGCAACAAGAGGTGCTGTCCAAGAAGATAATGTGTGCTTTGCACCAGTACAGGACCTCAGAATATAACAGACAGTACGCATATTATGAATGTTTTTCTAGACTGAAAATTGAGTCCAAGGGTATGAGAAATGGATTCTGATTTAGGCTATTGCGAAAGCTTGAACCTGACTTGATTCCTCGGCATATCTTCCAGGTTAATGCTAGCAGTTTGGTTATCTGACATCCAGTGACCTAGGCCAGGGCCTAGACTTATGCCTATATCTGCAGAATTAACAGTGGCGCCGAGCAATCAAAATCTATTTGCACAAATGACAGAGTGAGCCAAATGTGGTACATTGCAAAATTTCACTAACTCATCATTACACTGTCATTTCAGGCGTGTATCGTTGACAAAATTAGCTGGGAGGGAGCCTGACAGTATGTGGGGTGAGGTTTCTGTGGTTTAGGCTCACTCAAGCCTTGGGAAAGCAAGCACACAATGCGAACATGGTCATTTTACAAAGGCTTTCATTCTGTGCGGGGCTTCTCTGTTCTGCACTTTTTATATCGGTTACACACACACAGAAAAAGCTGATCTGCTTAGCAACGTTGAGCTCCAACTCAGGAGGCTGAGAAGGCTGAAACTCCTAATAAACTCTGGATTCAGTCTCACAACCCCAGTGACTTATGATCTGGGCTGGGCGAATTAACCCCAGCTGCATTGAGAGACAGGAGGGGAGTGGCCCAATCTCACTGAATGGCGGTTAACACTGCAATTTTGAGCTTAGGATGTTGCATCAAGCCTCTTCCAGCTCCCATCTCTGCTATGTAAATCCTCACCATGAACTAGGTTGGCTATATAGGCTAGAGGGACGGTTGGTGAAGAAATAGGGTGTTTCAAGGTTGGAAAGTGTGAGGAGAAACCTAATCAGGAGCAGCATCATACTAATGAATTTGCACAAGTAAGTAAGTAAGTAAGTAAGTAAGTAAGTAAGTAAGTAAGTAACTTTATTTATATAGCACCTTTCGAGAGCAGAGACGTCACAAAGTGCTTCACAGGGGAAATAAAGCATAAACATACACACAGACATAAAACACAATAAAAACAGACCAAAAACCCCCCACAAAAAAACAAAAGTAAATAGAAAATTACACAAAGGCAAGTCTAAACAAATGGGTCTTGAGCTGCTTTTTAAAGGTGTCCACAGTGTCCACAGATCTTAAGTCCAGAGGGAGAGAGTTCCAAAGTTTAGGAGCCACAACCTCAAAAGCACAGTCTCCTTTAGTTTTTAGCCTAGATCGAGGAACAACCAGCAAACACTGATCAGAGGACCTTAGAGAACCGGCTGGTGACATAGGGCTGCAGTAGATCTCTAATGTAGGCAGGTGCCTGACCATGCAGAGCTCTATAGACGATCACAAGGACTTTGAATTGGATTCTGAATTTGATGGGGAGCCAGTGAAGAGCCATCAGAATCGGTGTCACATGAGACCTTTTGGAGGACCTGGTCAAGAGTCTAGCAGCAGCATTTTGGACCACTTGTAAATGATCCAGGGATGTTTTGCTGAGGCAGGTGAAAAGGGAGTTACAATAATCAAGACGGGACGATATAAAAGCATGAATTAACATTTCCATCTCCACTTGAGTCACAATGGGCCTGAGCTTAGCAATGTTTCTGCCGCTGGAAAAAACAAGAGCAAATCAGACGTTGACATGTTGGTCCAGAGTCAGAGCCTGGTCCATAGAGACACCTAGATTTCTTATGGAGGGTTTAACTGACAAGATAAGAGACCCAAGACTATCCCTTATCTTAGGGACAAGACTAGAAGGGGCAGTAATAAGGATTTCTGTTTTGTCTGCATTTAGCTGTAAGAAATTATCTGCCATCCAGTTTTTTATAGCATTTAGGCAGTTATTTAAAACTGACAATTTAGCTATGTTATGAGGTTTAAATGAGACATATAATTGAATATCATTAGCATAGCAGTGATAGGAGATACATTTAAAGTGCCTTATTATCTGTCCAAGGGGAAGCATATACAAGGCAAACAGAATAGGACCAAGAACTGAGCCTTGGGGCACACCATACATACAGAGTTTCAGATGAGGAGGTGAAGCTACCAACAGAAACTGTGAAATTCCTATCAGAGAGATAGGAGGAGAACCACTGCAGGGCTGACCCAGAGATACCCACCCACTGCCCAAGTCTCTCAACCAAGATACGGTGGTCCACAGTATCAAAAGCTGCACTGAGATCCAACAGCACCAACACCGAACATATCCCCCTGCGTCACCATGCATCAAGATGTCATTCGAAACTCTGAGAAGAGCCGTTTCTGTTGAGTGTAACCGGCGAAAGCCAGACTGAAACTTATCAAAGACATTATGCTCATCTATTGCAGTTGTGAGCTGCTTAGCAACCACTTTTTCTAAAATTTTGGCTACAAAAGATGGGCCTGTAATTTTGGGGTAGAGAAGGATCAAGGTTTGATTTTTTTAGAAGGGTAGATAACAGTTGTTGATTATGGAGAGCACAGCAGGACCAATGGAGCCAATGACATTTTTAAACAGAGATGTTGGTAAGATGTCAAGGGGGCAAGAGGAAGTTTTCATAAGGTTAACCAAGTTAGTAAGATCTTTGAGTGTTATTGGAGAAAAAATCTCCAGGATTGTAGGCCAAGAGGAGCACGAGCACAAACGCACTTTACCCCCCGACTCTGCACTGTGATCACGACACTAACCTGCTGCAGCACCTAGCTTACCTGTATGTGGAAATGTTACACTGTCGTTCCTGTTGTGTGGTTTATGTATGTTCTTTGACGTCTTAAATATTATCTTTGCTGAATTTTTGTAAATGGCTGACTCACTGCTCTTACATGCAAGGCGAATTCCTGTAAAAGGCTAAATAAATCAAAACTGAAATCTTAAGGGCTGAAGTCAGTTGTGGGTGTTTGTAATACAACTTTTAGTTTTCCACCTCTGAACACAGCATCATGGTACACAGGAAATCATTTTGTTGCATGCATGCTATTCACACACATCTCTGCTGGGTGAGGTGAGAAAACTGAGGTGGGATTAGGGGATTCCCTGCATGTGTCTATGGTCCTAATAAAAAAAAAAATAGTGTTTAACATTTTTTATCTGTTAATATAAACAGACTGCAAGCCTGTTTATTTTTTCAGCACTATTACAATATACAGTTCATCTGTGCAAGTTATTGCTCCTGCCATAAGTGACTAGGGAATTGTTAAAAGTGTCTCAAGTGTCATAACCCACCTCTAACGAGGCCAGATAAAACACTGCAGTAGCCAAAGCAAATAGTACAATGTAAACCAAACATGCCCATGTATCTTAGGCAAGCTAAACCAGTTGAGTCTTTTAAACCACTTCTTAAAACCCATTTTATAAACTTCCTGTCTCTAACAATTCTTAAATCCGCAATTCTTTGTTTTTTATTACTGACTAGATTTTGTCTTTGTCTTTTTAATTTGAAAAACTGCAACATAAATAAATGTATTATTGAAGTTATTGTTAGTAGTAGTATGTAATGTTATGTATGATTATGTTCTACCAGCGGAGCCCTGAAGGACTGGGGTAAAGAGCAGGTTTTAACTGAAGCTCCATGACAGCACTGTCCTTTCCACTGCTTAGCGGAGCGGTGATGGCACTGTGGTTTTTCTGTTTCCTCTATTTGTGTCTAATCAGTGCAGGGGCACGCCTGACCGCCTCCACACAGACCACTGTTGTGCATAACCCCGTGGAGACGAATACCCCCTGGTGGGAGCCTTTCCTACAGAGGGGATTTCGAAAATAGCTCTTGAACAAAATACTGATAACGGTCTCGTAAGGCCATAAGCCTAGTTCGTCTGCAAAAGATGGAGGAGACAGGGCTAATGACAGTGTCTTTCGATGGAGAACGTAACAGACACACACACACACACACACAAAAGCAAACTAGAGAGAGGGGACATTTCAGGGCATGGGACATTCCACTGCGGATTAGAGGGGCAGTACATAAAAGCAAGCGGGCCAGGGGAGGGCGGCTGGCTAAAGAGGGGCTGGGAGTGAGGACGGACAAGAGAGCGGCCACCACAATACACTTCTATGGGCTTTGTGCAAAAATCGGGGTCAAAACCAGCGAGTGGCGGTCTGAAAGATCTTTTTCAATGGGCGAATTCCCAGATATGGCCTTGCCCTCACTACTGCATGACCGTTCACCTTTGAGAACTAGTTATTTCAGTTATTCTGTATGAAAGGTCTTACAGAGCAGCAGTGCCTGCAGCTTTATGACCAGGTCAACATTAAACCGCTCTCGCTGTTCCAAACACTTGCAGGACATGTCAATGAACCAATAACGTGATTAGCTAAGTGGGAAAATAGCTGCTTTCATGACACACTGCTCTGACTTCAAAGTGAACTTAGAGAAAGCAGTTCACCACTGGGATATATTGTCACCTCATGTCTAAGTTATCATGCAGAGATGGTGGTAGAAGTTGATCTGGAGACAGTATCAATGAAGAATTGCAATATCATGTCTTATTTTCCTTATTCACACTTATGTTCTCCCTTGGAAATCATTTGGAAAATTGAAAAAGGTGATAATGCTAGTACACAACATAGACCATATTTGTTTTCTGCTTGGAGATTAGTCCTCTATAGTTACATTTAGATGACAGGCATATTCAAACCACTCACAATACAGTGTGGGTGTGTGTGTGTTTTCTTTGTCACATCCAGATCACTGACGTCCTTCCTGGAATGATTCTGAAGAAGATATTTGCATTCTAAGCGTAGAGGCACCATCTGAACATTCGGGACATACATGCAAATATCTGATAAACAATTTCCTGCAGTCTCGCACCGACAGCTTACTGGGATGTTACTAATATGGTACAATACAGGCGAAAGGTCCGCACCAAGCCCTTGCCCAAGCTATGACTAGAGGAAACTTGT
Source organism: Centroberyx affinis (assembly GCF_046629955.1). Taxonomy (NCBI): domain Eukaryota; kingdom Metazoa; phylum Chordata; class Actinopteri; order Beryciformes; family Berycidae; genus Centroberyx; species Centroberyx affinis. The sequence continues at coordinate 155,105 of NW_027278916.1, forward strand.
AACTGACGGAAAGCCTGCTGCGTACAGTCTTGGTAACAAGAATTCACCACAAAGAAAACAGAATGATTTGCGAAACTTGCAGACACAATAAAAATAATCCACAAAAGCAAACACCATTTACCACATTCAGAAATAAGCATGTCTTGCTAATAAACCGTTAACTACTCATTATGAAATCCTGACTTCCCCCTCTCACCCCCACAACCACTTGGCTTTTTTTGTTGTTGTTTTTTTTCAATATGAATCATGGCCCCAATGGTTTTCTCAACCACACTGCTGAAATATTTGTGTTACCACTTGGGTTTACAATAGAATCTCACTAATTCAAACCAGTGATATGTTGAGATAACTGAAATACAATGATATACTGAGGCAAAGCTAATTCAAATATTAAACAGGCATGCACATGTATTCCAAAAATGCTTTATATGGTGTCAACTGCAGATGACAGGTCTTTAACTTGATGCACAGCCTCAAAAATATAATTGAAACGATTGCACACACTCAATATAAAATATCTTCTACTTGACATTTTCTGTTCATTATACCACTGTATGCATTAGGCCTTTCATCAGTAATAATGGCATACATCTCTGATATGAGGAGTATGAACCATTTGCAAATTTTGGCTGATAAGTAATTCACACTAGGACTTCAAACAACTGGGTGGAGGCCTTGTCAGATTAGACTCGACCTTCTCAATGTTCCTTGAGTTAGCCTAACGAGCTCCAAATCCACTCAAAGGTTATACATTCGTTACATAACATTCCTCAAATTCTGAAGATAAGTCTGTCTGCAGCTTGCTTACTTATCGTACATGAAGAAAGCAAACAAGACTAAGCCCGCGTCTCTCTCCATGATCACGAAAGGACGGAAATCTGAGAAGCAACTGAATTAGCTGTAAAGGCACAAATTTGCCCATAGCCCTTGGAAACCAGATATTCCTAAGCTCAAAGAGACAGAAAGGAGTAATCAATCTGCACAATCTGGTTAGCAATCCAAGGCAAATCTTTCAGAAGCAGGGATCCCAAGGAAACTGCCGGAATCTGAATACTTTGGAGGTGGAGGAGGAAAAGTCCACCAGAAACCAAGCACCGAGGAATAACACCAAAGCAGGCTACGCCTATGAACTGAGATAAATTCCTAATATCATGTAAATTTATCTGCTCTGGGGCTCCCCACCAAAACAAGAGGTGGAAAAGATATACTTTTAACTAGCAAACAGCCAAAGCCCCTCTCCATCCCTGGAAACGAGGTCATGGGCAGGTGGGGGACGGCACCCAACCCATGAAGTCCCTCTGACTCAGGGAAAATACATTCTACTCTTAATCCTTTAAAATTCTCTGCCTGGGGAGCCACAGATACCTACGGCTGGGCACAGGAAAGAACAGGGGCAACAGTGGCGCTTTGAACTGGGAGTGAAGGGATTAAAAAGTATTAGTCAGCCAGCATCACAGTCTGTGGATCTATGTGGTTGAGTACTAACAAGTACCCATCCTCTCCAAAAAACCCTGTTAAAACTTTATCTAACAGTGGTAAACTGATGCTGTATAGCATGCCCTAAAAGAATGACGTTGCTTGCAATGTCCCCATATCAAACCAAGATTAGAAAACTAGAATGGACATGTACATGTGATAAGGTTATCTTTTGGGCTTCATTAACAGACAAAAAGCACACCAGAGGCCAATAACTGAGAGTAAGTGTTGGAAAAAGATATTCAGTGCATGTTCATCAGGATGCAACCCTGCTAGTGTTATCAGTCAGGCTTCATCAGCATTTGCATCCACCCTTTAACTGTTATTTGCAAATGGTGGGTTCCACTTGCGAGGGCTGATTCTTGTAAACATTTGGAGAGGCACACAGGCAAGCATGTTAAACGGGACAAGAAACTGACGTCATTTTTATTTTGCACTCTACTCTCAAAGAATCTAAGCAACACAACGGAGTCCATGGCTTTGCAGAGGAATAAAGCAGGCCGGGTAATGCTGAGTAACACATTCTAATGGACTGAAGGGAAAACAAACAGGATCTCTGTAACCTTCCATTGCTTACACAGAGAAACACTGATTAACTAAGTAGACTATCATTTTCTAGAGTGGGATTCAAGCAATTTAAGTCATTATTTTAAACCTTTCAGTGTTCATTAGGCTGTGGGCTATTTTAAGAATGTTTTCCTTTTGTCTTTGACTTGCCAATAACTGTGAAACTTTACATTTCAAAACATGTGGAAAGCCTGGGTGCAAAGGGCCAGATGAGTGGGTGAGGGTCATGGGTGGAGTGGGATGCATCAGTCATTTCACAAGAGATTATCCCTAAACCACAGGATATGCAAATGGGAAAATGAGTGTTTGTCATCTGACATACGGAGGAGTGCCAGACCCGACAGAATTCATTACAGGCAATATGCTTTTGACAGACTTATCTGGATGATGACCCAAATCCTAATTCTTGAACACTCACCAAAGATAGATTACATACTAATCCAAGCATGGTTTTAATAATGTGTGGCAGTATTAGCCAAATCCATTAAAACCAATGTTCAGAGTTGTTTTGTAGGAAACATAGGAGAAGAATAGTTATGATGGTCAGAGTTGCCACTAAATTTACTAAGCTGATTTAGCCATAAAGAAATGGGCCTACAGGCTATTGCTGCCTCCTGCCTATATAGCAAATGCTTTGAATTTAAAGTGTAGACCAGAGCACTAGAGGGTTCAAGTTACCTCTGCTTTATTATGTGTCAGGGTAACCTAATGCAGCTCATCCAAACATTTAAACAAATAAGTGAGTGCCATTTTGAGAGAGAACAGATTATTGTATTGTACCAGATGCAACCAGTACTTAATGATAGAAGTCTTCTCTCTAAATGAAAACGTAGATGTCAGAGACCAAGCACCAGTCAAAATTATTAAACTAAACCTGGCTGATTCAGGCTACTCATTTTGTTTGAAGCAATATCTATTGGTTTCAAAACACATGATTGGCCCTTATGCAACTTGAAATGATCACACTGTGACATCAGACAGATGGATTTCAGCTGATGGAATTAACCATGCATTTACAGGAAGCTCTCTGAGGTACAGTGTAAAATCAATAATAAATCATTTAGGTAGATGGACCTCTTTTGGTCTCACGTACAACTTCAAAATGCATTATCCAGTAACTGCCTGCTCAAAAGAAAGAAATCAACACAAAAAACAAACAAACAGAAATCTCACCTGATCAGCACCATAGGCAGCAGCGAACTCCATAAACTCCTCAATACGAACAAAGCCATCTCCATCTTGGTCTAAAGCATCAAACACAGCTTTAAGTGGAGAGACATCTTCCTCCCTCGTATTTACGTCGGAAACCATGGGCATGGAGTCAGCTACCACCATTTTAGAAAGGGAAATCGTCTCCACGTTTTGCTCACTAGTCCATCCAGGCTCAGGAGAAGAACTGCTCAACTCCTGCACTGGAAAATCAAAAGTAGCCACTTTGTGACAATCTGATTCTGCAAGCTGGTTAGAGTCTGTCGACCTCTCCCCATCGCTCTGCTCAGTTTGCAAATTAGGATCGCTTTCATTCTGCACACCCTCCGGTGGTTTCAAGTCCCAAGTTTCCTCATCATGGAGTTCATCTGTGGTCAAGCACAGATCCAAAGCCACTGTCTCATCCCCCTGATTTTTGGCTTCCAAGCAAATTTTGCCTTCCATCAAATCTTTACAATCATTCTCCGCAGAACAACTGTTACTGGGCAAGTCACCCTGGACAAAGGCATCTCCATCTCGGGGCGCCCTTAGTGATGAGGGTTCAGTTGACGAACTAAGAACAAATGAGTCATCCTCACTTCGGTGCTCTGAAGTCAGACTTGCAATTACAGTTGCCAGTGTGTGTTCCTCCTCTAACGCCTCTGTTGGGGAATCTAATGGCGCACCTGTGCAGACAAGAGAGGCAGGAGTGGTGGGGCAGAGGCTGAGGTTGCTGTCACAATCAGGAACCTCTAAATCCAACAAAGGCACAGATCCCTCCAAAAACTCTGGTGGCGTGCTGATGTGGTTGTGCAGGAGGCAATTCTCCGGTAAACCTTGTGGCGTAGTGTTACTGGCTATGGGCAGATCAGTCACCGGTTCCAGGACTAAACCTTTGTCCCCGGTTTCAGGTGACAAAGTCTCCCCGCCCTGTGAGGGAGGGAGGCCTGTGTGCTCCTCTAGTGACAGGAGTACCTGCTCCTCACTGACACCCTGTGGGTTGACCTCACCTGTTCGCTCTGGGATGAGACAAGAGGGGGGTTGTTCACATGAGAGGAGATCTACCAACAGAAAGGAAGCCTCTGTGTTGGTCTCAGAAGTCCTCTCTGAAATCTTCAAAGGAGAAGAGAGTTCACTGAGGGATATCAGCTCCCCCTGACTGCTCAGGACACTTGTGTCCTCGGGAGGGGCATCCTGTGTCGGACTGAGTTCCTCGCAGGCTGAGTTTTCCCCAACTAAATCAGTGAGGCTGGGGGAAAACAGCCATGACAGAGCACAGTCACCTATATCATCCCTCAGTCCATCAGTTTTTTCTGTATAAGACAATTCTTCTAAAAGTGTACTTTGGAGAGCACCTTGGGAATTTGTGGACTGATCTCCCTCCAACTGCAAGACATCGTCTCCACAAGAATAACCGGAGATCTCTATGAGACTGTCCAAATTTAAGGGCTCGTCCTGGAAAACCTCTTCCTCTTCACTATGTTGACATGTGTGATCCGGGTCAACATTTTTGAAATCCAAACCTGTCTGACCGCTCTTGTTTTGAGGCAACATGCCTTCTTTGTCTGAATCCAGGGTGTGAAATCCAAGGGGAAACGGCTGTTCTGACTCCCACTCTGAATGCCCCAAAGGGCCAGACAGAACTGTCGGTTCCATTTATATTGATTTTCTTCCCTTGCAAACTTGAGAAAGTTGGTGACGTCTTATCTCCAAGTCAAGATCCAATTCTTCAGTTTTAATATTGTCATGATTTTACATGGTACTACACATCTTCACTGGAATCTTTGAATTATGAGTGTGGAGGACTCCTACCATCATTGTCTAGTTCTGAAATTAAAAAAAGCTGACAAATCTTAATGTTAAGTAACAGTGACTAGCGACAGGATAAGGTTGAATAACAGTTTTAAGTAACAAGTAGGCTCAGAAACAATGTCAGTGAGGCGACAGATTAACAAAAAGTTCTGGGCAATATAAGCTTTTGCTGTTTTCACTTCATTGGTTGCCAACCACATCTCGATAATAATGTTACCTAAATTCAAAATTCATAACTGTTTCGCCTACACGACAGTTTCACTGATGTATAAATCTGTTTTGACTCACTATGTCCCTCTCTGTCATGGCAGGTCCACTCCTGGTTGTTGCCAAACGCTCCTGCTTCCACACATCCAATGTCAACATGCTTCACTTTGGCCTGAAAGCTAGCGACATAACACTTCAGAACGACACTGACCAACACAGAACATCTCTCCTAGTAAGCCAATTTGAAACCAAACAAATTAAGCAACCACTGTTTGTCAACATTAGCCTTCTTAGCCAATTACCTAATCTTATCCATCGCAAGCTAATTTGCCGTGAAGCGCAAACAGCGCAGCGCAGCAACGGTGTCGGTGCCTAAAGCCAGTATCAACACTGGAAATCTCTCATTACAAAGCGACTGACTAAATATAAGACCGAGTGGCAAATTTTCAACTGGAAATGAGTAAATGCTAGCAGCTAACTCCTCCTTCGAGCATCCCACTTCTTTCGTGCCATCGGGCAGGGAAGCTGCTAAACAGCTAGCTAGCAAAATTAGCTTATTAGCTAGCTAGCACGCCAAATAGTCCATCTTCTTTCCCTCTCTATAACGAGACACAGAATGTTACAATATTCCCCGATTTTAAAAGGTAAATACGGCACTGTTAGTCTTTAAGACAGTCCAATGTTTATATCCGCATTTTGATGCCGTTTTCCAACAACCATCCACCTGTGTCTGTCACCAGACAGGCCAGACGAGTCTCGGGACGAAACCGTCCCTTCCTCCACGATTTCTTCAGTTATTCTCGTCCCAAAAAACACAGCTGTTATACCTTCGCACGTCGAAACCCACGATAATATCGACAGCAGTCTCAAATACAGCCAGAAAGCTCCATCATATGCCAATTACTCTCCACCGATAACAGACACCGAAAGCTCTCGCATCAGCATCAGCAGTGTCCCATCCTCCTCCTCCTCCTCCAGCCGCATACAAACCAGTGACGTTTCACGCAAGCGTAGAAAATAACCCGCAGTATCATTGGGTTTATAGCGATCGATAAAGACTTTATGATTGGCGGTCGTGCACAATGACTCACAACAGTGATACAAATTAACTTCCACTTGCATGATTAATTACTATGGAGAACGACAGACAAGAATAATGTGATACTTTATTGATATCTGTAAGAAAAATCTCGTTTACCTGCCCTCCACCCTCCACTGAGAGGTCAAAGGTCAGGGTCAGCTCCATAACAGCACCCTTCGAGCTGGTAGGGATTCAGTGCTTTGCTCAAGGACACTTCAGCAGGGTGGAGGTTTGCCAACACAGGATTTGAACCTGACTTGGTCCTCTAATTTAAGGACAGTCTCTTTAATCACTAAACTACCCAAATGTAATTCGAATATAAATTTCATACGAATCTGATATTGTAGGGGTTCTCGTGGGGAAATAGGAGATCTATCATTTTGAGATCATAAAAATAGTTTACCAACATTTAATGGATGCATTTGTAACATGTAATATTTTGGCGCCCCCTTCTGACGTGTAATGAACGTAGCATCTATTATTAAATAGAATATTTTTTGTTCAGGCTTGAGGCTGCTTACCTGGGCCTGAGCACGGTGTTATGAGGAACATTTACCCTACCTGACTTGCATTAAAAACAGCCTGCTCTGTCATATAATTACAATTCAAGCTCAAACAATCAAGGAAGTGGCAAAAAGAACACAGGAGACAAACATCTGCTGACAACAAATGAATTGTGGTACTGGAATCAAACTGCAGTCACAATTAAATGTAATTATAAAAGTTTTATTAATATAGAGGTTCTGAAAAAATTACATAAAAATGGCAAGTGATTAACATGGCTGTAGCTGAAATACATGATGACAAATAACAGTTATCCATGACTTCATACATAATTCAGGTCCATCACTGGGATTTTGAACACATTTAATATTAAGATATTTTCTACATTGTAGTAAGTACATTAGTGTTGAACTTCTCCAGCCACTTAACCTTAAACCTGTATCAGATCACATAGACCACAAATGGCATATCAGTGTTACAGATGGCCCCTAATTTGCCCTTTTATTTTCAATGTTCACTTGTCTCTTTTCTTTTCAGATGACCAATAACCTGAAAGAAAATAAGAGAGACCAGCGGATTAGTATGGATTGCACTGTATTGATGTCAGTCTTCTGTAAACACCCTCTTTAAGCTGCTTTAACACTCTATTTCCGCACAATTATTCAAGTCTAATGCAGGACTTTAATGTTACATCACTCTCCAAATCAGGACATTGTCACTATCCACCACAACACACTCACTCTCAGTCACACCATCCTTCCATACGGACCTCAAGCTGCACCTCCTCCTACACACCTGGGTCAGGAGGAGGACATGGGGGCCCTTGTTCACAGTTTAGCGGATTTAGAGGAGGCTATACCCAACAGCATGGAGACGTCATTAGCCGAGGTCAGCCACGACCCGCCGTCTGCCACCAGGATGGCTCCAGTCACGTAGGAGGAGGCCCGGCTGGCTAAGAACAGAACGCCGTGGGCCATCTCCGTCTTGTTGCCCGCTCGCTGCAAAGGAATGGACCGGAAAGCACCAGCAGCCTCCCCTCTAGGGCCGCCTGAGGGATTTAAAGGGAAAAATCCATCCTCAGATACTCTTATACTGTTGATTGATGTATCATCAATCTTTGATGTTCAATGCACTCCAGGAGTTATTTGGCAATGAAGCGTTGTAATTTGCTTTTTTTGGTGTATCCACTTTCCCTCTTTTGATTCCAATAATTTAATTCATTCAACATCCGAACCAACGGGCAAACTGAGAATGCAGCAAAAACATGTAAAAATACAGGCTATTTCATGGTTTCACAATGGCTGAAATTGATTTGGGCCTAGTGGTGCTTTCAGTCAAAAAACATTGGAAGTGCATTTTAGATGTTCAGGCTGTTCTTGAATGAGTGCAAATGTGTATTTGATGTTTTCAATCAGCTTTGAACAGCATTTATATATATATGAATATATATATGAACTGAAGCCCCTTTCTGAACAACCTCCATTTACAAGAGGTGCAAATAAATTGTTTTTTTTAAAGAGTTAACAGCATTAATTATTCCTCACAGTAAAGCACTAATAGTAAAGTGCATGTTGATAGTCAGTCCTTTCATTGTCAAGTCCTTACCCAGTCTGCGGTAGCCCTCTGTGCCGGAGATGGGACCCGGGGCCAGAGTGTTGACCCTCACCCCACTGGGCCCCCACTCCACTGCCAGGTGCTTGGTCATGGCATCTAGGGACAGGGAAGGAGACATGGAGTTATAAAGGATTATCATTCTGTCAGCATTATACAAGAGGCACCTGAGCTCCCTAACGTCCTGCCATTTCTCCTTATTAATATGCATATTGATGCAGTAAGGTGCTCAAAAATGTAATCAGATCTTCTACTCTATAGGAGGAACCTGTGGTGTCAGTTTGAAGTTTCTTGTCATGTAATGTTCCTGTGCTATTTTGTTCACAAGAGTGTATCTACACACAGACACACACATTATGATGTGGTGGTGGGACATAAATACACAAAAAATATTGATATAATTTCGTACCGTTTGCAGCCTTGGCAGAACCAGCATGTACCTGGAGACCCTGTCCCCTGTAGCCAAGTGTAGCAGAGATGTTCACAATGTTTCCACCATGATCCTGCACTCAAAAATCACGGGACAATTAAAATCAGTGCAATAAGTAAACAATCAAATCAGCTTCAGAGAGCAGAGGCAGGAATTTAAATCACATTTACAGATTAAAGAGGCATTATGTAATCTATGATCTTTACTGTCCTCTGTCAGCGATTAGTGGGAATTACAACAACATTGATAGAACTTGTATGTTCCTACACAAGTCTCTGGATTTGCTAGCCTTTGTCGCCGAAATGTCTTGCAATGCTAGTCGCTCGCTCATAGCACCGTCCTCCATTGCTGAGTTGTTGAAATATGGTTAAGTTGAAGGTTTACTTTAATTGGAAGGGGAGAGGAGATTGGAGGTGTCTTGAAAGTTTAAAGCATGGGCCAAAAAGTGAAAGTGAGTGTGAAAGCCAAAGGAATCATTGAGTCATTGGTATTGATCGATAACCCTATCAGCTCCCTGCAGATATATTATGGTCATTTTGTGCTATGGGGCAGTAAAAAATCTGACTTATTTCCCCTTTAACTTGGATTTAACTTGGATGTGAAGAGTATTTTGTCAAGCAGACTGACTGGAAATGTACTATACCTTGAACCATTTCTCATAAACCACCTTGCTGGTGTTGAATGTGCCCATGGTGTCGATCTCCATGACTGTCTTGAAGGCGTTGAAGGAGAGAGCAGTGGCGGGGCAGAGGAAGTTCCCAGCAGCATCTGTCAAAAACACCACCATCATCATCATAACCAAGGCCAACATTATGGCATGCTGCTGAACAAATGTCCCATTCAAGACAGGAGAAGGAGCTCAATATTTCGTTATAAAATACATTCATCAAACGCACGTCGCCTTGCAGAGGGGGAAATTTAAAATTTCTTGATAAACGGAACAATGCTGCACTGACATAACAGCGGGGCGAGGGGACTTTAGGATGTAAAGATAGTAGATAAAGATAGATACAGCTTGGGAAAAGTTAATGATTGAACCAAAACTTTCCCATACTTTACCTTTGTTCCAATTACATTTACACACATTCGCCCTGCAGAAACTTTACATTTTATTCGTGCCTATGGTGGTGGTATATACAGTATATATATATATATATATATATATATATATAATGCCAACTGGTGTGTGGGTGAGTGAGTATGTGTGAAGCAACACACCAATCCTCAGCACAAACAGAGGTTACATACTGTTAATAAGGATGTCTATGCGACCCAGCTCTTTCAGCGTCTCCTCCACAGCAGCAGCGATGGTCTCAGGCTGCCTCACATCCACACACACAGGGAGACAGCGGCGTCCTGACGCAGCGGACAGCTTTGTAGCCGCCTGGGGAGGTGCACAATCATACTGTGTGAGACCAATAGACTTGACCTTTATAAATCTTTTTGGATTGCTGAAATTATGTAAAGGGGAATAACCTCTCTGAGTTTGTCCATGTTCCTGCTGGCAATCACTGTGTCACAGCCATGCCTGGAAGAAAAGAAATATATAGCAATTTGGACAGAAAAGGTGGAGGATAAAGATCTAAAATATGCGCCTTCATGTGGAAAAGAAGAGTAACTAAACCCCAAAACCACTTTTTTCAACTGAAATCTGATGTATTTGGGTATTTAGTAGTGTTGTTGAACAGTTGAAAAGGCAGTGTATTAACTGTATAGATGTATGGGACAGATAGGATGACAAAGGGAGTAATTTAAGGTGAAGCAGGTAGGACACTGTGAGGGCCAGTAGGAAGGGAATGAGAGGTCAGAGGTGCCATCATCAATAAAATTACAACGAGTGCAAGGTAATTGTAGAGAAAGAAAAGATGGCTTCTTAAGAGGTAAAAGTTCACAGGCACAGCACAAAGTGAGAGATGACAATATAAGGGAAATGTTGGCATGACAGACAGTCAGGAGATCAATAGAGCTGATTAAAAGGTGTGCTCCTGAATTTGATAAAAGACACTCGGCTACTTCTGCCACATGGGTAAATTCAGTCAAGTCCTTCAACTCTGTTACACAAGCAAATACGTGATAGAAGAAAGACTGACTGACAGATAACACAACTAGAAGGTGTAAAGTACACTCACTAACTCGCTCACTCATTTGCATTTTACTGTTAAAGAAAATTAGTAATGACAAAATGCCGACGGAGTCATGGTTCTACATCCACAGATAATTCACATCATTTATTACATTCTACAAGCTCCAAGATAATATCTGAAGACATGAGCAGATACTGACACAATTATACAGGCAAATATCCTACAGGCAAACTGACCAAGAATATCTGCATCTTCATAGTCCTGCTAGATCTAGGCCAGTTAGGGAGAGACAAGCAGGCAGGTTTTCTTACCTCATTAAGACTTCAGCTATACGGAGTCCAATTCCAGATCCACCACCTGTGATAAAAGCAACTTGATCCCTGAAAAATAAAGTATTTTGCCTCAAATGTTAAATCATGCAAACAAACATTTTAACATTTTGCCTCCTTGGTAGGCCTAATCGTGTCTAACAGCCAAACCACCAGATGATTTTGTGGAGTGCAAAGGTGTAACACACATGGCAACGCATAATAAGACTACAAGTTCTGGTTTGTGAGCTTACTTTAGTAAATCTGGACTGTAGATGTGTGTGTAGGAAGTCATGCAGTCATCTGTATCGACATCTTCGGGCAGCAACTCTCCCACTCTCTGCGGCTCTGCCATCCTGACGAATCTGACTGTAAATGAAATAAATGCACTGACTTAATGCAATAAATGACTCTGGTCTTTCATGAGAATTAATTCTACTGCTGTCTATTGGCAACAGCGAGCCAGCAGCTTCATGGACTGTGCTGTGAAGTGCAAAAGTTATGTCACCCCGTTGTATTTACCTGTTGAAGCGTTGAAGGGAGAATAAACTCTGCTTGGCGAAGTGTGCGGCTTGTAAACGACGAACTGATCAAATTCCGACAGATAACTTTCACAGAGACTCGCCCATTAAGCGTTTCTTTCAATGAAAACAAGTTGTACCTTGGACCATGTTTTTTTCGCTGTCCACTAGTGATGCATTATGGGCATTGTAGTCCGTCAGGGGTGCGTTCAAGAGCACTAAATGCAATGCTGTCCAAACAACATCCTACTTTGCGAACAGCTCATTTTTTTGACAGTATCTTTAACAATAGAAAGCATATAAACAGTAAAGTGTCACTCTTCTTTTCCCCCTCAATATCAAGCAGTGGCGTTGTACAGAAAATACAGTGTGTAGCTAAACCTTGGAGGTGAGGATTAATATGTATCACTACAGTGCAAACCAGGATGACAGATCAATTAATGATCTTCAAATTAGAAGTGCAGCCAGTGTCAGACAACATCACGCTCCGCAGGGACTGTAATGGTAGATTCTCATAAAATCTCTAATAGTGTACATTTATATATCCATAACAATATCGGCTTGTTTTTCCAAGCTGAGGGCAAAAGGAAAACCAGCGATCCTGTTGCTCATCTCAGCTTTTACTATGGCACCAGCATTGGTAAACCGACACTTGATTAAACGACCCAAGCGATAGAGTTTCTGGGGTCGATGCTGGTCGGTGTGCATTAGTAAGGAGAAAGGCCCTTATTGAACTGTATTTGGGGATTTACTGATGGAAAGCCCCATGAAATGGAGCCCTCAAACACTTTTGGGATGCATCTTCTCCAAAGCACTTAGGCTGCATGTCTAGAGATAGTCTGGCCTAAAAGATTTTTCCATTTTGAGAAACATCAGTAATCTAAAATGCACTTTTGAGTGAAACCTGACCAGTGTTTTTCAAGAGAGGTAAAATATAGGGGGTAATTGCACTATAATTCTACGCCAAAATAGCAAGTGCACACAAGTGATGCATACGAATGATTAGGATCGTTATACAACATATGCTGTAAAGTTTTATCAGGTTTACTTCAGCTAGGCTGGCAAGGCTTCATGCTCCTCTGCTCCCATAACTGTATTTTAAAGCCTCACAGCCAGATGGCGCTGTCTGATTGGTTGTTAAACAGGCAGCGTTTTCTGCTTGGATCTACAAAGCGATGGGAGTACGACAAAATGAAGAGATGCAAGACGAAAACATTTGCACTCGTCTGAATGTGGTTAGTTTACTGATGACAGCATTGCACTTATGGATGAAATCCTTCCCTTGCTCATCAACAGTTATGGTAAATGATGGCATTCACATGCATGTAAAAGGATATGCACGATCATTGATTTAAACAAAACAACATCCACACAGTATTCATCATTGATTCTTTCCAGTGGTCTGTTCAACATTTCAGTCAATGTTAGGGACTATGAAACAGAGACAAACTCTGCTTCTTAATTTCAGTGTCAGCTTCCACCTGTTTATAACAAACAGAACATACAATTTGAGAGAAATAACATTTTTCATTATAATGCATCCCCCCAGTTATTCAGTAAATATAAATTGAACTTTATTTTGACAATCAAAGCAGTGAGACTTTGATCATGTAGTTGATTGTTTTAAAGATATTTCTTGCGAGCCATACCTTTTCCTCGTAAAGTCCAGAGAAAAGACTCTTGCTTGTCACACAGGTCGTTTTAAACACATTATCCTGATGCAGGAACTAAGGACAAGTACAAACGATTGCCATTACATAATGTCAGACAACCAGAATCACAGACTCAGACTGTTAACTGTTCCTGTGAGCTCTGCATCCCCATGACAGCTCAAATCCTGAAGGTCCATCATTCACTGCTGGCCTGGACCTGCGGCTCCGTGACCCTGCCAGCTGGTGCCGGGCTCGGCCCCCGGCTCTGTCCGTGTGTGTGTGCTGGGTTCGTCTGTGGTGTTTTGCTCTGGCCTTCTGGTGGTGGGTCAGGCTCACCGGCCTGTCCTCGCTCCTCCTCCAGACCCACCAGCCTGCTGCTGACCTCCCACAGCCGGCGAGCCGCCTCCTCATCCAGGGCCTGGGGCGCCGGCTCCTTCTCTGTCATCACGTCATAGTAGCGGCCCGTCACCCCCTCCAGCTCCTCGGCCACGGCCAGGTAGACACTGGGCTGGGCCCCCAGCTCTGGGCCCTTCACCAGCAGGGAGAAAAACGGACCTGCAGGGGGGATGGTGGAGGCCAGTGAACCGTTTAGTAGTGAAATGCTCATTGACATGGCTGGAATAACGTTTAAAACTCATAACATTAGGTTTTAATGATTTAATGAATGTGGCTGGGGCAATATAGCATATCGTCGCTGTCTGGGGAAAACCTCATAACTCCAATTTTGGTGAGTACAAGCCTTGGGTTTATTAAATCTTTTCAATCAGTTTCAGTTTTCCTTAGTTCATAAAAAGATGACATTTTGGAGATAAGAGGTTTTCACAACAGCGATATGATCAATGGTTATGGTTAATTAGAGCATACCCATAAGGCAGACAGAATCTAAGTGAGTTGATTGATTTCTCTGAATTCAGTATCCAGTGAAGAAGCAGGATACTCACTGAGAACTGAGCTTGAGAACTGGGATTGGTGGAGGCCGGTGTGCCTCCCGAGGTCCGTGGCAACAACGCCTGGGTGCACGGCATTCACTGTGACCCCTGTGCCTATTACACACACACACACACACACACACACACAAGCTACTTCGTTTAAAACAATATCTCCAACTCCCAAGCACAAATAAGAACATAGGCTTTACTCCCTCCCACACACACCCACATATACAAGAGCCACTAGACTTGCCTTGTAATCGCTTGGCTAGTTCTCTGGTGAACAGAACATTGGCAAGCTTGCTTTGGCAGTACGCCTGCTTAGTATCAAACTTCTTCTTCTCCCAGTTCAGGTCATCGAAGTCGATCTTTCCAACGATGTGGGCGAGTGAGGCCAGGTTGATCACTCTGCTGGGGGCGGAGTCTTTTAACTTCTCTAGCAGGAGGTTTGTCAACAAAAAGTGGCCTGGAAGAAGATAGAAACTTCCCAGAGTCAGGTGGCGATGATGTAAGGGAGAGTTCACTCAAATATGAAGATGATTTACAGCTGACTTTCTTTCAGAGAGCCTAGGAAAGTAGTCAGAACTATTGTGTCTTTATTCAGTGGTCAAATGAACATAATTCACCAGTACAGCCTTTGTCAGCGTAGTCAAAACATGTTTATTGTGACAACTGAAGAAAGACACAGACACAGATGAGTATTTTAAGCAGTTTTTTTGCCCTTTTGGACCTCACTCTGTCTGTCTTTGTTTGTTTTTAGAGGACATACCTAGGTGGTTTACTCCAAACTGCATGTCGAAGCCGTCCTCCGTCCTCCACGCTGGACATCTCATCACTCCAGCATTGTTTATCAGTATATCCACATGCTGCTCCTCTACAATGCAACAAAGAAAACAAACACAAATCATTAAGAAACTGTTTTTTGAGGGTGTTTTATTGCCACTATTCAACCGTACATGGGGAAGTGACATTGCATGCAACAGGTTTTCTTTGAGTTCACTTCTCTTCTACAGCGTTCCTCACCTTGTTTGACTCTCTCTGCAAACTGCTGGATGGATTTCACGGAGGCCAGGTCAAGGTGACACGCGTAAACGTGGGGATTCAGCGTCTTCCCTCGGATTTCCTTAGCAGCAGCCTCGCACTTCTCCATGTCCCGGCATCCCATAATGATCCGACCCCCTGTTGGCATGGGAATGACAAAAGAAGTGTGTCAGTGAGAACAAAGCGACCCCTAAAGGTTTTTTGGTTCAATGGCTATCATGAAAACATCTTTGCTAAAACATTCTCAGTGTCATTGCTATATTTTTGACTTCTGCTCCGAAATCACACACTGATAATAAATCTGTCAGGTTTTCCAAGCCACATAACATTTTGTCCATACCTCTCTTGGCCAGTTCTCGGGCCGTCTCCTTCCCGATGCCCGTGTTGGCTCCTGTTATAACCACAGTCTTCCCTTTAATCGTAGCCTTACTAGGACACGGGCCTCCAGTGACATGGCTCCTGTGAGAACAATTAAAACCAAGTTCAGTGCAGTAGTACCCGAGTCCTGTCTCAGTTTCGAGGCCACTTTTCTGACATCTTGGATTTGTCTTTTGCCTAATTTGACTTGTCTTGCTCTCAGCTCCTATTGAGACTTTTTCCCGTTTATCTAAAAAGACACATTTTCCTCCACCTGGTCCTCTTTTATGTATTTTCTCCCCAGCACTACAAACATTAACTAGTTGCATTAACTAGTTGGATGTTGAAGGTTATAGTCCAGAGCTCCTGCAGAAATCTCTACATCTCTGATGATCATTAAGAAACTCCTTAGCATTATTTTTACATTTGAAAAGCCACTGTTTATTACCTGTTTTGGTCTTGAACAAGACTCAATTTGCTCGGGTCTTAGTCTTGATCTCAACCCCCTTTGGACCTGGTCTTAAGTCAAACTCGACGGGACCTAGTCTTGGAATTGATTTGGACTCGACTAAGTTGACTCATCATGTCATGTAACTCATTGGCACGTTGTTCTATCCATTAAATGGCATTATATGGCAGGACAAAATAAATTCCCATAGATTTCACAGTAGCAGTAATAACTGTGGAAACATACAAATCTGGATTAGAGATGCTGGATGAGGCTTTGAGTCTGATGGTCTGAACTAAATGGCACAGTGATGCAACTATCTGACGAATATTACTGTTAAAATAGAAACGACATAGATTACCTACTGAGTTATGCACTAGCTATTAGTTGTACAGTTACTAGTGCATAATACCATGCATAAAAAAAAGAAATTAGCTATGGGATAGAGTTCAATATCAAGTCCATGTGTACTCACTTCAGTAAAACAGCGCAGCCGAACACAGTTCCAAAAACAGAAACTGGCAAAATATATTTGCTCATTATTCCCAAATTATGTTGGCGACAAAATATATCAATAAAATGTTTTAAACACAGAATAACAGCTTGTTTGGTAAGGTAACACTCCTCAAGCACAAGGTTACATGCGCATGCTTTTAGCGTCATCAACCCTCCTGGTAATTTGACCAACCAGAGCAAAGTGGAACCTATTGCATTGTGGGAACTGTAGTTCCATTTTGACATTTAGCATCCCAAACCCTCCAAGCAGTAACCAAGCGACTTCATTTTTGCAAGGTTGTTCACAATGGATTTTGTATGTAGCTGCAAAGCTTAAAAGTAAGAGTTCAGAATCTGAATGATCTGAAACTTATATTCTACCCAGAAGGCTTCACTTTGACAAAATCGACAGTCTTTGGGTGAGTGTCACTCTAGGCTATGGTAGCCCGCTGGAGGGAAATAAATTCAAAAATGTATATCAACGAACCATTGTATGATTGTATGAATGTATGAGTTTTGCCAACACTCTTGAATTTTAAGTGTATTTTCCTTGCAATAGAAATGATATGGAAGGACATTAGGTAGGCTACCAGTAAACAGACCCTACCTCAAATGATCTGCTGCATGTTTTTATTTCTAACCATTACTTTCTTCCTAATGAGCTGTAGGAAATCTAGTTAGTTTGGAGAATCTATATTCACTATTGAATATGATTTGATGTTGATTTTATTTAATCATTATCTTATTTATTTTTAACCAAGGTACTAAAACATAGATTCTGGGAAGGCCCAAGAAACTTTATCTCCTGTTTATATTTACATTTTAGCTGATTGCTCTTATCCAGGCTGACTTACAATGAGTGCACTAGAATAAACTTCAATTCCTAGATTACCAGTATTATAAGGAGTGCGAGGGTCATGGTGGCATGACAATACTCCTGTGACCAGAGAGTGATCCTGTAAAATAGAAGTGGCAGGAATATAAAATAAAATAAGAGCTACGGAGAGAGAGAAGTGATTTTAGGAGGATGATTCTGGCCCTCCCGCCACCTCCCTCTTGTCCCCCACACCACCATTATTCCAGCTATGACCAACATCTATGTCTACCCATCCAGGTCAAACACACCTTGCTGAACACATTCATTTACTGATCAATTATCAGACACGTCCATATTTGAAATTATGGGCTTTGGGCACTAATCGTCCAAAGCCCAAAACCACACTTTCACCAGTAATCCCCTACTCAAAATCTGTCTACGGAGGACAAATTTGTTTTAGTCTGCTAGGCAAATTTAATTCCTGCTTGTTCCAGTTTGTCTCAGATAACACAACACAACAGTTGCTGTATCGCTGTGTTTTTGAGAAAGTTTTATTTGCTTGCAGTTTTGTAGATTTCAACCGAACCCTGTTTCAAAACCAGAGCAGTGTGAAACAAAAGTCTAAAATATTTATAAATACACATTTGAGGACCACAAACAGGCATTTTAGTCAGCTTGGGGCCATGGGCAGCTAATACCCTTATTATCCCCACTACATCGCCACAGAGGAGAGGAGAAGGATGTGATTCAGTGGGAGAGGATGAAGTGACAATGAGGGACTTTTTGAAAAGATGAGTTTTTGGCCTGCAGCAAAAGACGGGGAGTGACTCTGCTATTCTGACTGGAGTGAGGAACGTGGAGGCTGGAGTGAGAGCTACAGTAAGAGACTGGTCCAGGCAGAAAGCAGATCAAGGGCCGGTGTGTAGGGATGGACCGAGGCCTGGAGGGTTGGGGGGGTGCGGATCCTTTCACAGTCTTTTAAACCATGCAGCACCAGGGTTTTGAATTCAACCCTTACCTCATTTTCTCTGGGGAAATGTTAGTCCAAAGTGGAACAAACTCTCTTGCACTGTCCTTGGAGTTTTAAACTAACTGCCATGTGAAGCACACCTTCATGTACAGCTAAGCTCTCTAAAGTCTCCCTCTCCATTTTGGTTTTATCATCTGGTCATTTTACACATTTTTAGCTCTCTACCAGGGGCGGAGCTCACCTTTCATGCATATGGGTGCAAGCTATAGCTGTGATCTCTGTCTACCCAACCATGTTATAGGTCTAAAAGTGCAAAAATTTAAATTACAGTTAAAATTCATAGCTATTATGCTACAGAAAATGCAGCGCTAATTCCCAGTGACCTGTCCAAACAACAACATTTGTTTAGCCGAAATTTGGTGGAACTTTATTTAACAGTTTACCAATATCAACCACGTAAGTGCCACAATGTTACAGCAACAGTTTCTTTTCAAAATCTGCCATGTTGCACCAACCCTACAAATTCATTTTTCTATATTTCATTTTTGAAAAATTGTCAATGATGATAAAAGTTCTAAGAGTGAATGATTCAGAGTCGATGATTGTTCATAATATGCTATATTTACCTTACCAATATTACTACATTCCAAAGGATTCCCTACATTGTTGGTCAAGGGTGCCAGGCACCCACAGCACCCATTCAAATTCCACTTATGCTCTCTACAGATTTAGCTGGACTCTCCTCCTGCGCAAAATAGAGAGTTGGGAAGGAGGATTAAGATTAGTTGAGGAGACCTTGAAGGACCTGCGGCGGAAAGTTTTTTAGAGTCAGTCTAAACAATATTCATACTCATTTATAGGACACAAAAGTATCACTTTACTCTGAATGAAGACAAATTAGAGATCAGAGCCAAAAACAAGGCCACCCCTTTGCAACAAGAGGTGGAAAACTTGAGGTGACACATAAAAAGTGAAAACTAGGACATGAGTGTGGAGTCTGAAGAGGGAGAGGAGGGGAGAGACAGGGAGGAGGGTTGCAGAGAAGCGGCACTGCTCTATTTGTTCGCAGCTCAAGGTGCGTCCCCCCGGTGTGTTTGACCCTCGCTGCTCTCTGCTGTCAGCCCACAGTGCTTGACCTTCACTATGATTTATGACAGCTCTGTTCCCACGATAACCCTCTGGAAACCCGCTGCCTCGCTGCTTCTCGGCCAGTCTCAAGTGTGTGAGAGACCTGAATACCTCAGAAAGGTGAGGCGGTGAAGATGCCTTTTCAGCTGCCCGTCTATTCAGTACCCATCCATCTCCTCAACAAGAATAAAAACACCCACGGGTCAAATGATATTGTTTCAGGAAACTGGGAGCTCATATTCCTCCGCGCTGACTTTTTTCTATGCTTCTTTTTTCCTCTTTTCCTCTTTTCTTTGCCTGACCCCGGACTGCTCGTGTGTAAACAGCTTATCTTTCACACTCCATAAGCTATAGTCTTAGTCCTGGATCTGGACCTGCATTGGCTCTCTTGAATAGAACTCTATGCGGGGAGATAAAATGAAAGAAAAAGCAGAACATACGCATCCAAAAAGGCAATTTTCCAGATGCAGGGCAGAAAAAAGTAATCAAGAGAAATAAAGAGAGTCCTAACACTCACTGTAAGCTCTTGATCCTTGGTAGATTTACTGTATGAGGTTTAAGACCAGGGGGGGCAAAACATCACACAATAAACCTATCAAGGACAAACAACTCCAGTGTGCAGACTCTATTTCTATTTATTTCTCTTTAGAAGATGACAGACTTCCAATCAATTCAACTTCCCCAACTCAACCCCTCTGATCTGTGATCTCTGATGATGCGCTAAGGTTATCCCTGTTATTTCAATGCCATTCTCTCAATCCAATCTGTTGTGGTTGGCAAACATGTCTGGCAGGCAGCCTGTTGTTAAACATGTACAGTAATAGGGAACTGCCAGGGCAGTGAATTAATTGAAAGTCTTGCCTCACTGTTACCTAATAAGGACAGTTGGCAAAGTCACACTGTGAAGTACTTGGGGCCATAAGCTGCTGAATTATGCAAGAGTGGAGCAGCTTGTTCCTTCAAAGCGTGAATTAGAAGTAAAAGCTTATAGAGGCGTTGAGAGGAGAGGTTGATGGGAGATGGGAGTAGCCCGGCGCTAGGACCCGGTACACGTGCGCGTATTAATTTGCCAGAGGGTGGAGACGGTGAACAATGAAGGAGCTGACTGGTAGGAGCAGGAGAGGAGCAACATCTGAGGACAACACGGAGAGCAAAACCCACCTAGAGTCCCGCTGGACTGACGGACGCAACACAGTGGCAAGAAGATGCTGAACTGAAACTGAGGAAGGACTGGAAACATGTAGATTTGTCCTCGCGGGCAGGCAGGAGAGAGTAGTGTTTACAGCCTACTGTATGAATGGGGTTGCCTCTCGCTGCGCGCTGCTGAATTGGGTCATGCGGACCACTAGAGGAGCGAAAGATAAACACGCAGCCTCCTCCCGCTGCTGGGCAGGCTGAGACGGAGAGGGATCCCAGTCTGTGTGCTCATCACTGAGGCATCACAGCACCCAGCATCAGATGGGTGGAGAGGACTCAGGTGTTGTGATTTAAGAAGTCACAAACTGAGGAGCGTCTTCTGAAATTAGCCAAGAATCCTCTTGGGAAGACAGCAAGCAAAACACAACGACGGACCTCATCCAAGCTTTGCCAGCTCTAAAATAACAACACATTGCTGCAAGCGGGGGTTTCATTTTTTTATTTTATTTTTTTGAAGGAACTGGTCAGTTTTTGTACTATCCAGACTTTAAAACGAACCGATTCAGTCATCATTTAAAAGAGGAGCAGACATCCATCCCCTCGCCTGCAGACCCGGGTGGACCAGCCGGTTCTCAGCAGAGCGCAGCAGCTCTGCTCGCCGTGCGGATGCAGGACCATGGAGGAGAGAGACAGGTCGCCAGCAGGTGAGCGAATAACACCCAGAGAAACATCCTAAGGTGCCTCAAACTGGGTCACACCGCAACATATTCCATTTGGACGCCGAAAAACGAACCTCTGGGCCGAGGTGATAGCAGGGCAAGCTTACTCAACAGGCCTGTAACTCGCCTACATTTAGGCTACCTGAGAGTTAATTGTAATGGGTAAAAAAAAATGTCGCAATCAAAAATAGCCAAAGGAAGGAAAAGAATTCAGCTGCACCCGGGGAACAATTGTTTTTTGCTTGAATATGAAAAAAAATCGCCTAAATGCGTTGGTTTTTCATATTAAATCTTTGTTCAATTGTTTCCCAATAGTAGCGGAATTGTTTTCACTCTTAATTCGGAAGCACATAATATCAAAATATGCTGATATCTCTCCTTTGATCACTCGCAGGCAGCGCTGTGAGGTGAATCAGTGGAAATGAGTAACTTTGTATTATCTGAACTTTCACCCGTACACTCTAAAATGGACAGTATTTATACATGCAAAAGCTCATGAATAATCAATTTATCTTTGAGTGGAAATGTAGCCCACTGTCTGATATCAAAGCCTCAAAGTTAAAAGGCATATACCACCCAACACCATTATTCTCACTTTATTTACCATTATAAATAACTAACCAATATTGACGGTGGAGCTGCCATGAAATTTGTTTTTTTTGCAGCCACATTATCCATAATGCCTGCACCTATTTGTTATGTCTGATACTGCATTTGTGATTCAGTCTGTAGTGGATCGACAGAGTTCACCCAGGGCGCTCCACTTTAAATGGCTCTTTTATGTTTTGTCCTGGGCAGACAGGTAATATCTCATCGTTAATGCCCTCTAATGCATTCAAATGAGTGGCTGACTTGATTGAGCAAACCCTATAAAAGCAGTCAGCAAAAGCCTGGAGGCTGGTAATGGACTCTAAATGAAACACAACGATGGCCGCACAGATGGATTTGCTTTGTCACAAACATTTTATTGCCTGACAAGAACCAACAGTAATGGCTTTGACCTTTGCAGTGGCAGCACTATGTAAGCTATGTGTTTTTTTAAAGGAATTAATCCGAAATCCATGGGAAATTCAGAGTCAAAGTTACTCTACCTGTGCTGTGTAATGTGACTTATTTTATCTCAACACTACATTTACAACTTCAGACATATGCTGCCATTGTTTTATCCTATCTGAACATTTAGGAATGAATTATAGTATAGGCAAAACAAACAGAACACCGGCACTCACAGAACAATAGTCTTCTTATTTATTATGGGCAAAAATTCTAGTATAGGTATCCAGTTTCACCCAAATACCAGAGAAAAAATCACTGTGTATTATTAAAAACATTGCATACGCTATGGCAGAAGACGTCCTGTTAAGGAAATAGGCATTCATTTTACAGAGCAGTCATGCACATAAACACACACACACACAAGCTGTCTACCACTGAAACAAGGCAACCTGCACAGGAGAGACCTTGTGGCTGTTATACAGGGTGACACACTCTTGTGATAGGTTAAGTTATGCTCAGGTTGATGAGAGAGAGAGAGTGAGAGAGAGAGAGAGACAGAGAGGTAGAGGTTGGGATTGGATGGAAGAGGATTTGATTGCAGCTCCTGGCTCAGCAGTCTCAGCAATCACCATCAGGGCATTGAGCCGTAGCTGGTGGCTGTTCTGTATGAGCAGGATGGACGATCTTACAGTCATGGTCCCATATCACAATTTGGTTATAGCTTCGCTTCATAGTGGAAGGCAAAACGGCCACAAATATGGCTGATTTTTCCTCCTTAGTGGTGCTGTGACATCACTCAGCCACACCCCTTATTAGACCCCCATTTTACCTCCTCCTTTAGCCCCAGCGTATATATCCAAGGAGTCACGCTTCTTCCCCATGTATTTGACATCAAAGGGATGCAGTCTCTTGTGTTGTGTGCGTTACTGAAGGCTTAAGGCGGAATGGTTTGGTTCAGTCTCATTGGATTTCCCCAATACTGCTCTCTCTCTCTCTCTCTCTCTCTCTCTCTCTCTCTCTCTCTCTCTCTCTCTCTCTCTCTCTCTCTCTCTCTCTCTCTCTCTCTCTCTCTCTCTCTCTCTTCTCTCTTTCTCTCTCCCTCTCTCTCTCATCATATGAAGCTTCCCTGCTGGAACCCGAGGCTGCTGGATTGTGATAGGGTGGGTGTGAAGTACAGTATGTTCCCTGGGCAGCTTATTGCAGTGATATTTCACCGTTGAGTGCTTTGGAGTGCGTGATTGCAATGAGGTTGATGGTGACAATGATTATGATTGGCATTTACACTCAGTTGCACTTCAGTACTCAGCCCTAATCCTAAACTATAATAGAAACTGATTCTCCAATTCCTTTTTTGTTAGGGTTAGGGTTTTAGCAGGTTTTGGGTTGATTCTGTGTGTTTTCTTTGTGCTCTTTGGTCAGGCTTTATTTCTTTATTTTCTGTTGGAAGGTCAGTGGTGGTCAGCATACTGTCCTGGGAACAGTGGTGTCACTACCAACATCTAAGCTCCACTCTCAGCGATTGAGTTCGGATCCTCTATGGGCTTTTAACCTTGGGTTATCCCGTCGTGTGTCGTGGGTCGTCCCAGCAGGGGGCCAAGGACTGACAGCACATCTGCCAGGACTTTTCAGCAGGCGGTAGCTCCACGGGAGAGTGTGGCAGAGAGAGAGGGATGATGGGAAGGGAGAGGCGAGGCGAGGCGAGTCGGGGACGGTTACACGGCACTCAGCCCCAGCAGGGATCCTCCTCTCTGGGGTGCCAGGCACAGCTGAGAGAGGGTGATTTATCAAAATGAGTGTCCGTGGCCTGGGCCAGCGCTCCACCTATCACCGCGCAGTGGGAGGTTTCCTCGGCTGTGTGTTGACAGGGGCACTAAGTCCACTAACTCCCTTGCTCTGATATTCTGTGCCGTGAAGGTAGATGATTCAGTTGTTTACGGCTGGGTGGGCAACTGAGTATCCTGAGTGCAACTGACCATCGTCAGGAGGCTTGTGATCGAGTTTTAGAGGGTTTGGGAGTAAACTGATTTGTTTTTTTACCCTACCTGTCCTGTACATACTGTGACAACAAGGAGAAAGACAGACAGACAGGCAGATAGACATACTGTCTGTGTGTTTATACATGCATGCAGGTGTTCTCTTTTTAAGACAGAGAGTGAGAGAAACCATATCAGTCACAACGTATTTCACCTATTGTTTTTAATGTGACCCAGAGGCGAGGCACGTGGGGCATTTTGACGGTAAATTGGACACAGGAGATCAGTCTTCACCGATAATGACTCTTCTGCCGAGGGCAGAGCAGCTAGTCCATTAGTGGTGGAGAGAGGTACAGACATGAGGCAGACCCTGCAATCTATTTATTTCTTTCATTAGTCTCTTGTTTACATTTCTCAAGAACAGAGAAGAGGGAAAGAGGAGCGGAGGAAGGAAGGTTGGACCTCCTCAGCACTAAAGAGGGCAAACACTTGTGTAAAGCTGCTGAGTCCGATCCCCCCTCCACCCCCCCACACACCATAAACATATTTTTGATGTAGAATAACATGAAAATGCTGCTGTTTCATTACAAGTCGAGTATGAAGGTGCAACATCCAAATCTAACGCTCAAAATCTGCATCTTTCCCACATGTAAACTCGTTTCCTATATGTGTATCTGTATTCATGTTCAAACCTCAGCTTGTCAAAGTCTTGATGAACGCGTCACAGTCCACTGCAATCACATTATTCACGTAGTTTGCATTAAGAGGGCAGATAACCCATTGAATATATACACAATTATTAGGCCAGATGAGATTCATATCACAGTGCAATAGATACGATTTGTCCACTTGAAGGCTACCTCTCTGCATTCAGTTCTCAGTAAAAAATGGTTTCCATGGTAATGCAATGCTAATTTCACTCCAATTACTCTTGTATGATCAAATAGCCTCGTTATTGTTGCATCCTTGTGTCGGGCTGAGTAGGTACTCAAATGATTTGAATAGAGTCGTAAATGCAGTGCAGCTCTGAGAATATCAGGGAAAAATGGAGCTATGAGACTTGTTTGTGAGAAAAGTGAAAGGCCAAAACAACTTGCGGCCTTAAGTCCACAATAAGAGATGTACTCACAAGTACAAGCCTCAAAGTTCAGAGGCTAGGAATACACCGGATGAGGCACAGCGAGAGCAAACCCAGAGGCTGTGAGGAGACAGGACTGAGACAAGAGGGACGGTTGCCAGTGGTTTCGCAGGGTTCATCTCTGTTCTCATCTCCAGCCAAGACTTTATTGAAGAAAGGTCAGCTGGCTCCTCCAGCTTTATCTCGTGTTGGTTACACGTGGAGCCAGCTGCAACTGGTTCCCAGACTGCGGTTCTGTGGGTTTTAGGACGTAAAAGTTGATGTTTTGCCTTTTTGGGGTCAGCCTGGATTTTAAGAGGGGTTGTAATGTGAATGCACTCGTCTCTGTTTGAGCAGTTGCTGACTGGAGAATAGCTTCAATCTGTATTTAAGGGGAAATTAGTGGCTGGTAGAGCTGAACAATTAATAAAAAAAAATTTGAAATCACAATATGAACCTCAGCAATTTCCAAATCGCAGAGGCTGCAATTAGTTGCTTAAGAAAGAGTTGCATCCAAAATGGATTTCTGAACAAAACCAACTAAATCCTGCACACTGACATCTATTTTTATTTGAATAAAATCACTTTTCTTTAAATAATTTTAAGGTTCTAAAGAAATTATGACAAGAAAAACCAGTTGGCAGTTTAAATTACAATTGCAATATTCTGTCAAACGCAATTCGATTTTTTGTCAGTATCTTTCAGCCCTAGTGGCTGGAATACATATTGTTGCTTCTGGGTAAAAACCTTATATCTCCCACATGTCAGCTTTTCAGGAATTAAGAAAAACAGCTTTCAGATTGACCACTGTGCATTTTTGAGTTTATCCACTGTGTTTTGAAATGGTTTCAGAAGCCAG
Organism: Centroberyx affinis; assembly: GCF_046629955.1. Taxonomy (NCBI): domain Eukaryota; kingdom Metazoa; phylum Chordata; class Actinopteri; order Beryciformes; family Berycidae; genus Centroberyx; species Centroberyx affinis. The sequence continues at coordinate 181,532 of NW_027278916.1, forward strand.
AGGGGTCGCAGAATTTTCTCAACCCACAGAAGACCATGTAATCCTTCAATTAGAGTTTAAACATGAAAATCACCAAAATTGGAGTTGCGAGTTTTTCCCACGACGACATTAAAAAAGGTATTGGAACCGGCAGCGCGCGGTCCAGGGATCCATTTATAAAATGCTTACAGATGATTTAGGATGAGTGGGTGGGACTGGCTGGAAAAACCCAGAGACATTAGAATGTATTGCAAGGCAAATCTTCATTTTTATGTGGACAGTGTTGGTGCTACCTTGTCTTTAGCCGGCTCAGAGGACAGGAGAGGAGCAGAGGGCAGTATGGGAGCTCAGTGGGGAATGTGGCTACGGTGGAACACAAATGCTGAGTCGTGTGGAGGCTCACAGCTGCTCCCTCTAAGAGATAGGAATACAAAGGGCCTTTGATAGAGTGTCACTGTGGGATTCATACACCAGCCAGCCACCCCTTGCTACTCCCCACCCTCCCTCACACACATACACACACACACACACACACACACACACACACGCACACTCACACAACCTCTCCCAGAACACGCATAACTTCATCTGCACACCCACAAGGCCCTCCGCTGAAGTTTCTGCCTCACATTTACAGCGTCATCGCAGCTGCGGAGAGCACCGTCTCCCGACCGCTCATCACATTTCAGGACTCTTAATCCAGTTCTGCAAAGGAAATGAGCGCAAAGCATCCTGCGTTTGGGTGGGGAGGGATGGAGGGATGGGGGGGTTGGGGGGGGGGGATGCTTTTGTCTTTGTGGGAGCTGAGTAATGTGATTAAGCTCCGTGCTGGAGTGCTGCGCATTCTGCCGGTGGAGCCGAGTGCGCGCACAGCCTGCCAGAGCTGAAGGAGTGCCAGTAAACAAACGCTCCCTCGTCCTGCTTCGTTCTGACTGATGGAGGCCATGGGGGCAGGCTGGGTGGGTGGTCAGAGGAAATCTGCTCCCAGTCTGTCTGTGGTGTTTAAATGTTTAATCACCAAACCTGCACCACAAACTGCTCTGGATAACGATCAGCATTTGTGTTGACTCGCTGTAGGCTGTATACAGTGGGCACACTCAGCATGAGTAGGCTACAATATTCATCGCCTCTTATATAACCATCTTCATGCTTATGATAAAATCAAGAAGTGAGTGTGATCTGGGGAAATATATATATACAGTACACAGGGCGCTTTTCTATTTGCAGTTTTTTTTAACAAAGAGTGATGAGCCAAGAAAACAAGGCTGCAAATGGTCGCGTCCTATTTTAGTTTCATCCTGCTATATTTATCATGCCGGATAGCTGAAGAATCTCTAACACCTTGTACCCAGTTAACGCATTCTTAATGCGGAACGAAAACTTCTTGTTCCATGCAAGTTTTCATAAGGTGTTAATGCAATACTTTCATCTTTCGTGATATGGAACACTGTGTGGCTCTATTGAACAAGATTTTCAAAGTAAAAAACAACAGCTGACACAATGGATTGAATATCCTAGAATCCACCATGGAGCTTTGGTGAAGCTCTAGTTCAGGTAGTTGAATGTGTTATAAACCAGAGTTACTGAGGAATCTTAATTGGCTCAGAGGAGAGAAGAACAAAGAGCAGCAACGTCTGGGAAGGAAGAGAAAGGAGAGAAAGGGCCATCAGTGAAATTGTTTGTGCTGGTTATGTGCGTATGAGTGTGTGGGTGATTCTGTATGTGTGTGTGTGTGTGCATGATTGCATTTGTTTGTGTTATGTGATTCTGTATGTAGGGGGAGGTGTTTTGGAAGAGAGACAGAGACCGTGGATAAGATCATTACATTTGTGGGTGAGATCGACTTCATCTTATCAAAAGGTCCAATTGTATGTACAAGCACTCACTATAACAAAACCTCACATGCACAGTCACACATTTCTGATTTAAATTAGCCGTCAGTCAAATACATTTAGTGTGACTGACTCCATCTTCGGCTTGCAACTACAACAATTATATTTTTTCCCTCCTAGGGTCAGTTTGACCCATTTCAAACTTGGCACTTCACAAAATCAGCAATAACTTTTCTGTTGCAACTTTTTCAGCTTCAGCAATTTGATTGAAGTACTCAGAGCAACCACTGTACCGGCCAAATGTGTTTACCAGGCGAAACTAAGTAATCCCCTTTCTAACGTCACACTATCGATTGTATGGAAATGCATATGTATGGTATTTTTCAGTATGAGCGCTCACAGATAATCTGTGACATGCCTTACCAGCACGTACACACCTCAAACCTGTCAGCTCTTTCCATTCGTCAAACCTCCTACCTGGTCATATTGATTTTCCCGTAGCTGTCTGCCAGTAAGTGCTGTCTGAAGCCAGCCACTCCGGCAGCCATATCTGAAAGCTGGCTAAAGTGATCTAGAGGGACAGGAAGTCCAATACATTTACTGAAAACACATCCCCTGCTGATGCCTGCCCTGCGTTGATTGTATGGAAATGATGTCTGTTGAAGCCTGTCTGATTGAGTCACCCTTTGGGAGATGCTGTGCAGACACTGACATATGCACACTTGCACAAATATGTACACAAACACACAAGAGCATTCATCCGTAAACACATACATGTACACATACACACACAAAAATACACAACAGAACACAGAGTCCCATAACCTTGACATCTTTGCAGCACAGCAAAACATCATTCTAATCATCAAAAAATCATCATTCAAGTGCTAATCTCCTGTTCTTCCTCTCCCGCTCAGTCTGCCCCATAGTGTCAAGGCGAGCCTGTCTCTTTCTCCGTCGGGGCCGGGCCGGGCGGGCAGCGGCGGCGGCTCCCCCACGTCCAAGATGGGCTACTGCGGAGGCGTGCCTGTGGAGGACATGCAGGCCCTGGCCATCACCTCCCTTTCCGCAGCGGATGTTGCCAAACACTACGAGCACATCCGCGAGCTGGGCAAGGGCACCTACGGCAAGGTGGATCTGGTGGCACACCGAACCCAGGGTGAGTGGGGGCGCGATGTGAAAAGTTCACAGCAAGGTGAAGGGTAATTTGGGGCGTCCTGGTGGCTCAGTTGGCAGATGCATACCATGAAACTGTGCCGTCCTGCGTTCAAATCTGGCTCAGGACCTTTGTCGCATCTCATCACCCTCTCTCTCTCCGTCTTTCCTGTCTCTCTCTACTGTCAACAGCAGAAATGCCAAAAATAATCTTTAAAAAAAACAGCAATTTTTGAAATCAGATGATTCATAGCTGTTGAGAGCTTAAATCCCACAATGTTGCAGCATGCTTTTCAGGTCAGGATAACCAGTTAAGGCAGATCATCGTATTATATTACCGAGTCTCAAGGCACCGCAGTGAGAAATTAATTTCATCACAGTAAAAAGGCTTTGTTAAGAATGTTTTTTTAGGTCTACAGTATAATCCTCGGTTATAAGAAAGTAACGGCTGGAGAGCTGGCTCAGTTTGAAACGCTGTAAGAAAGCAATATAACTTAGAGTGCATTGTAAAGCCGTGCAGAGTGCGAGGCTGAGAGGGCACCAGAGATTAAAAGTGTCGTGTTAGCACTCTGAAGAGGCTCTGTATATCTGCAGCTGTGATTGTGAACAGCTGGAGTGTGAGAGTTTGTGGGTGTGTGTGTGTGCGTGCGTGCGTGTGTGTGTGTGTGTGTGTGTGTGTGACAGGGGGTGGGGGTGAGATGCATTCATTGATACATGCAGGTTTGTGTGAATGAACATAGCAGCTGCTTCAAAGACGGGGTTGGGTGGCAGGAAATCTCCCCACTCCCTTACAGTATCAGATAACACTTCCCTTCCAAATTCAATTTAAGAGCTGTCAGCTATTTTAAAATAATACCAGGAGTGATTTGGGTAATATAATAATCACTACTGCTGCCCTCAATAGTGTCAGCAATATTTACCTGATATGCAGGCTTAGTGATATAGTAATACACCAGAGAAGGATTAAATGTATGCAGCCTTTGTGTATGTGTATGTGTGCGTGCTTTATGTGTGTTTCTGGTACTTTTTTAGGCACTAAAATGGCACTGAAGTTTGTTACCAAGAACAAGACGAAGCTCAAGAGTTTCCTGCGGGAATACAGTCTAACAGGCTCGCTTAGCTGCAGCCCCTTCATCATCAAAGTCCTGGACGTTCTTTTTGAGACGGAGGACAGCTACGTGTTTGGACAAGAATATGCCCCCGCCGGGGACCTCTTCGACATCATCCCCCCCCAGGTAACGCTATCATACCCGCTTCCACCAATCACCACCCTCACTCAGCCGGAGCTTCGCCAATCAGCCGCCGCGTTCCGACACTGCGGTTTTAATAAGCTCCCCCGGGATTGGAGCCTTGTCTTAGTCCCGGTTTTCTTACTGCGCGGAGCTCTCACTTTGTTTTAGTGCATTCCGGTTGATGTGCTGGGAATGCTTGACTTCAAGTTTCTTCTAAAGGCTCATTAAAAATGGGTGCAATGGAATTTAAAATTGAGACTCTTTTGTTCCATTTTTCCCTTTTTATGTGTCACGCTTTTCCCTCTGCACCTTCATTCCCCCACTTAATATATCTATCACCTATTCTTTTTAACCGGTACTCGCTGCAGCCAGACTGCAACCCACTTCCTGTGAATCTCTCTTCTGCTCATATCGCTTCCTGTAGTTGCACCTCCCTTCTCTACAGTGTATCTCCCTTATACTGCATTAATCAAGGGCTTCTCCCTCTCTCTCTCTCTCTCTCTCTCTCTCTCTCTCTCTCTCTCTCTCTCTTTTCCCCCTTCTCCCCCTCCAGGTGGGTCTGCCGGAGGAAATGGTCAAGCGCTGCATGCAACAACTGGGCTTGGCCTTGGACTTCATGCACAGTAAGAGCCTGGTGCACCGGGACGTGAAGCCTGAGAACGTCCTCCTCTTCGACCGCGAGTGCCGCCGCGTCAAGCTGGCCGACTTCGGCATGACCCGGCGCGTGGGCTGCCGGGTGAAGCGGGTGAGCGGCACCATCCCGTACACGGCGCCGGAGGTGTGCCGCGCCAGCCGGGCCGAGGGTTTCCTGGTCACCACCAGTCTGGACGTGTGGGCGTTCGGCGTGCTGGTCTTCTGCATGCTGACGGGCAACTTCCCCTGGGAGGCGGCGCTGCCAGCCGATGCCTTCTACGAGGAGTTCCGGCGCTGGCAGAAAGCGGGCTGTCCTGTCGGCACTTACCCGTCCCAGTGGCGCCGCTTCACCGACGATGCCTTGCGCATGTTTCAGAGGCTGCTGGCTGCAGAGCCGGAGAAACGCTGCGGAGTCAAGGACGTCTTCTGCTTCGTCAAGTACGAGCTGGTCAGCGAGCTCCGGCGGCGAGCGTCCTGCCGGGCCAAGAGAGGTGAGAGGTCAAGCTCAGGAGTGTGTACCGGCAGTTGCACATCCTCCTCCTCCTCTTCATCACGCTCATCCCACAGACACCCGGAGCCCTCCACCCCTCCGGGCACGTCCTGCCTGCGCCCGGCGCCGCTCAAGCGTAGCGTCCTGTCCGACCCGCTCTCTCCCAGAGAGGAGGCCGGGCAGCACCACTCTCCCGGCCGAGACAAGAACAAAAGCCAGATGGTAATGGCCACTGCCATCGAGATCTGTGTGTGATCACACCGGCGTGAGCACTGGAGTCTGGAGGGCTTTTCACAGTCATAACTAGCTGTGAAGAGGTGTTAATGACTGCCAGAGAGACTCCGGTGAAAAAGGTGAGGTATTTAAAACAGGAAAGAGAAGCTCAGGATTGCATCCACGGCTCTGAAAATGGACATCATCAATCAATGGCACACACTGCTGGACAGCTTATCACTAGCACACGCCTTTTAGGTTTGGATTTGTGACCAAAGACTGCTTCCCAAGCTGAGGGGCCGGACAGCGTTTAAGAATCCACTGATGTTGCTTCTCTCAGAAACTCCTGCCGTTCAGCCATTTTGTGTTTCTTGCCCATACACTGTAGTGGTGCTAATGATTCTAAAATTAGATACTCTATGAAGAACTAACACTCTCTTTTCTCACTCATCACTCCACCTCTCTTTACTTCAGCTTTTCGTTATCTCAAAATATAAACCCCTGGGGAGGCCCGATCTCCAGCTGGTCAGGTGACGCTCTGCAGGCAACCTGCCAGTCAGAGGCCAGTGATCTTAGGGTCATAGACTGTTTCAAGAGAAAGTGGCTCAAATGTAAAAACAAAAACAAAAAAATGTGAAGAAAAATGTGAAACCCTAATGTAGCAGTTTGTATAAGATGTATGTTCTTCTGCGTGTCTAGACTGAGACAGATTCTCGGCGATAGGCATCATCTCAGGACATTTCAGCTGGTCTCTTCCTGTCTCACACTGACTTTAAGTGGACGGTCAAAGCTGACTTCCTGGCTCATGAACAACACATGAACTGGTCTCAATGACGTTCAGTTCCTTGGGATCCGATGTTACGCAGCAGAATACAGGGATTGTACATTTTCTGAGTGGAAAAGGTGGCAAGCGCGGAGGAGGAGGAGGAGATGGAATGTGTTTTTATTGTTTATTTTCTACCTGCTGTGTGTGTACGGGTGTGTATGTGTGTGTTTGACTTGCTAAAGCACAAGATTTTTTGTAAAGGAAGAGACATCTTAGCGGAAACACCTACTTTATACTGTAAATAATTTGATATGTCCAGGAGTGTACTGTAATATCAGGTAGTTCAACCATGTAGCTGTACTAATTTTCTACAACAGGGAAAGGGGTTATGGGGGTTTTACAGTTTTTGCTGGGGCAACGCACTGTATGTAGCAACAAAATATGACAAAATGTATAGTATATCAAAATGACAAAGGTATATGGAAATGTGATATAGAGCCTGTCACAATGTATAATATGGTAGCAGCTGCTGTTTTCTTTGAGTTTGGTTCCCTGACCCAGGTATGACACTCAGATTGATGAATAGGTTTCACTCACCCCTCCCTTCTCCTGTCATCATAACCTTATCATGAGCAACATCCATTACCTGTATCCAATCAATGGTGCTTCCTGGTCGTCAATAAGTACAGCCCTCTCTGTCTTCTGTCAATATAATTCAATCAGTTCAAGCTGCAAAGATCTACAGAGCCGAGCGCTGCTTTTCAGGTGACAACGGCATACAAATCCACTCTGCAACATCACTAAATTTGATTTTCGAGATACAAAATACACACCTAGCGCTCAGAACCCCATATGTTCCCGCTCGCCACCTATGCTCACCTTTAAAATTTAATCCCTCCAGCTGTCTGTCAATTCATCCATATTTTCCACTTGAATAGCAGAGACCAGCTGTGCATCGTCTGGAGAAGTGACCTCTGTGTCAGTCTTTGCCATTCTGTGGGGAAATGATTGATCCTGACCAGCGCTCCGCTCGGGTTTTGGCTTCTGAAGAGCTACGGATAATTACGTAAGCCTCTGAAAAAGCAGTGTGTTCAGCGTGAATGCCTCATTGGCTAGGGCTCATTACCATCATTTTCCTCGGTTGAATCATGTTACTGTTATGTCAGCCAGGTGTGTGTGTGTGTGTGTGTGTGTCTGTGTGCTTGTCCTTCTTTTTGTTTATTTCCCCGCTCCTCTCATGACAGTCCATCAGCTCTGTCGCTATAGTGACAGAGCCGGTGCTCCTCTGGTTCAGCCGTTAGCTCCTGTCCTCTTCTCTCCGAACATGAAGTCTAATTGATGAATGCTTGTGGTGCACAACCCAAATAAAAGAGCCGGTCACCAACCCCGTCCCATCAACTAGAGCTTCTCATGGCAACTGCTCAGCGGTATTATTATTATTATTATATTAGATCACACATTTCTGCAGATACAGGTTTTCCTCTGTTGTCTCTGCCAGAGCACAGTCCAAAGTCTCGTTTATCAGCCCCGAAACTAAGACCTGATGGTCACAGTCGGTGTCCTTGTCTGTTGCCACTGTTCCTCTTGTGTGTTACCGCTCTCCAAGGGCGACAAGATTGGGACTGAAGTCTCATCAAAGGGATGTACTGTATGCTGAGATGCTGGTGGTTGGCTGCCTGATAGGATTTGTGAAGAAGTAATCCCCCAGTAGGTTGTAATGGAATGTGAATTAGCCCTGCCTTACGTCCTACTATTCTGTCTGTGCAATAATGTAGAATCTACATCCTAGATAAAGACAGGGTTAGATTAGATAGACCTAAAGTGATAGAAAGTGTGCATAGCATTACTGCATGTGTAGCCCTCCACTTGACAAGTGGAACAGTGTCTTGATGTGAGCAGCGGTGGCTTTGCCAGACATCACGGCCATCGGCATCATTACACTGCTATCAGTTGTCATAAGTGCAATGTTGTTTGTCATGGACTGTTATGACAGGAATTGTCAAATTTAATGACGAGGTGTCAGATTATATAAATTTTTATTTAAGCTCTAGAGAGTAGCCTTCCCTTTACCCAGTTCTGTCCTGATCCAACAAGCTGTTTTTCTGCCAGCAGGTATAGTTGTATAGCCTAATGTAAATACTGTATGTATTGTGTCTTTAACACAGAAGAATAAACAAAATGTTAATATATGTTGAAATAAATTTGTGTACCACAACTTCTGGCTCCTGTGAATTATTGTCTCAGTCTGTCTCAGAAATATGTTTTCCTGACCAATAACAATGTTTGTTTTATTTGCTCCACCTATGTAGGCAGCGCTAATCCAGCTCAGCTTTAGATGTGCCTTAAGGCTGCATATTAGCTGAAGGTCGGCTTGAATCGCATGTGATTTCCAGAGGCTTTGGTCTGGTATGCCAGCTAGCCCCCAGACTACTTTAATATGCCCACTTCATTCTGAAAGCCCAATTAACACTTCCGCAGATAGGAGTTATCTGGTGCCCGCAAAGACCAGATGAGTTCAAGGGCGGTTAGACTATGGAAGTGAAAATGAGAGCAGTTATCACACACATACCCCCACACCACCACCCCTTCACTGCCTCTGCTGTCGTGTCAGAGTGGAGGAGTTTGGGCTGGTTGTAATCAGACTGGGTTTAGACAGTCGGGGTATGCTGCAGTGTATCTGCCACCGAGCTAAGCTAATCACTTCAGACAGTGCAGGAGGAGGGAAAGGTCAGCCATGACACACAGGGCTTGTGTAGTGTGTGAAAGCCTGTCCTTTGTGATAGCCTGTTCTCTGCTCTTAAAGGGCTGCTACAGAAGCCAAGTGGCAGTGTGAGGGTCCTAATTGTGTTAGCAGTAGATGCTCCAACCCTCAGATCCTCTTCCTGCAGAGCAATGGAGGGAGTTTAATTCAGGCTGTGCCAAAAAAAAGAAGGTATTTCAAGCAGGATACACTGAGTTTAAAAGGTTCAGCAAGGGTGGGTTATACCTAAGCCAGAGCTTTTGAAAGATCTTCGGCTGAACAAAATCGCCCCACAGGACCGGAGGAGACTGCATGGTAAGCCTGCAGTAGGTGGTCCAGGAGTTTAGGATGGGTGGGAAACTCGGGGAAAGTGATCTCTCTGGATGCAGCTGTCTCCGTGAGATCAAGTGTTAAATCCTCTTCGGTTACGCTCTCTCAGCAAGGGCTAATGTTGGTAACATGAGTTGACTGTGTGACTGACAGGCAGACCTCTCTCTGTGCTGATCCATGTCAAAGCATCTCAACTCTCAATTACCGGTTTTCACAGTGATTTCTGAGATAATGACAAAATTACACTTTTGAAGTAGTTTCTACTAGAACCAACACATCTCACTCCTATTGTCAACCTGATATTATCACAGCATGAAATGTTTGGCGGGAAAAAAAAACTGTCATAACCTCATAGCTCCACAAAGGTGCATGAATCATGTGCAGAAAAATGAAATGAAAGTCAGTTACTCTTGCAGCACACACTCCAAGGGTAGCTGAATTATTTAACTTTTTAAAGAAACGTTTAATGAAATTATTTAATTCCATTTTAAGAAAAAAGCTCTATGTGCCTAAATGTGGCTTTTAACTTAGGACAGAGATTTTGTGCGTGTGTGTGTGTGTGTGTGTGTGTGTGTGTGTGTGTGTGTGTAAAAGGACTGAAGGAATCTTACTGCACATCTAGCTTTGAACTTCTACCTCTTGTGATGACGCACTAAAACTAGCTTCAAAGGCAGATTCTGCCTCTTGGTACAAGAAAAAATATCTCTCTTCAAAGTCAGACATGAAGAGACGCATTTTTCTCTCGTGTAAATAGAGGTCAGGGGCGCGTAACCACTGAACATTTGTGCCTTGCTGGTGAACAGTAAGCGGTACAGCTCTTGTGCCCTTACAGAAACCTCCTACCCCGGTTTGCTTCGGTGGATATTCAGCTGTATAAGTGAAGTCAATTATGGGCAAAGTATTTCTCTGGAGATTGAATGTGTAGTAAATAAAGTCTGGTGGGATGAGGGATGATATCTATTATTATTAATACTGTCAGTTCAAATACTACTACTACTGCTCATACTACTACTACTTCTTAAAACATTATTACCTATTCTTCAATGTAATGATGACTACAGAACTTTTGGCTAACAAATAAAGTGCTTAAGATCCAAATAATATAATTCTAAAGACATTTAAACTTTTCAAAATGAAGCAAGCACAGTTTTTCTTCAGAAAAATGTAACCTTTTCTAGTTTTCTCAGGTTTTTTTGACAATATCACACAGATTGTAGACAGTAAGACTTGTGTTACTTGAATGGAGACAAGACGACTAGATTTTCACTGCTAGATAAAAAGCACTAACTATAATATTATTTTAACACCAGTGGGAGCATACAGTAGTAAACCTCCTGCTTCACCTCAGCCTATACAAATGCATCACTTTGAAACCATTGGATGCACCAGAGTGAAGCATTATTCCATCCCTAACGTATGTTACAAAACAACTGCAGGCGTGACAGTGGAAATGCGGCCATAGAGACGTTTCACCACAGCAGTAGGAAACTCTGTAGTGGAGGGGGTCTTGATCTCAGCGGGGGTTCACAGCAGAGGGATGTTCCCCGCTCCGTCAGATCCAGGCCCGGGCGTCATGTGAAAAAAAACAACTGTTCTGTTCCCTCAGATCACAGCTGGAGAGCTGCGGAGAGAAAGAAAGAGAGTAGGGGAGTATGCATAAAAGTATGTCAGAGCAGAGAGAGAGGTAAGAGGGGGAACAGATGTGTCAAGCGGGACAAACGTGTTTGTGTGTGTGCGTGTGTGTGTGTGTGTGTGTGTGTGCGTGTGCGTGCAAGAGAAAGAGTCAGACAAGGGCGCAGTGCTTGCACACTCGGTCACGCTTTCCGTATAAATGAGTGACAGTGTATATTCAGTAGAGTGCAGTCATTAGAAAATAACCTTATGTGTCCTAAATTTGTGACAGCTGTTTTTTGGTTCCTGCCAAGGGGGAGAAAGGGACGTCCAACAGCACACACATCACCTAAACCAGCTGCACCCCCAACAGAAACCTATTTCACTGTCACATGCCTCCCACCCACAGACAGTACAGTATGTGACTGGAAGGAAAATCTGAGGCAACAACAGTTTGCATGTCTGCAAGAGCATGCTGCATTGTGCATGTGTGTGTGTGTGTGTGTGTGTGTGTGTGTGTGTGTTTGTCTGTAGCCTGAGGTGTGCCACTAAAATTTGTCATTGCCAGACATAAACTCTCAGACAGTGTGTGGTCGTCTGCCACCATTGCCATAGCAACCGAGGTGATCCAGATTTAGAAGAGTTCTGAAATTGACTTTGTGTTGCAGAAGCCAGCGCCACATTCCTTGCTATGGAGCTATATGAATTTACTGGTGTGTTTGCTTGTGTGTTTTTGTTTGGGTTTATAATACTGGAATATTCTGCACTTTATGTGAGAGTGCATGTTGTGGCTCACTAAGCTAGGAGGATGCCTGCTCATACTGTATTTCACCATCTCTCCACCTCTTACTCTCCCTGCCTGCCTCTGCATGGACAAATATTCAGTACAGTCCTTACAGCATGCTCTACAGTACATGATGAATACTGTAATGAATCCAGTGGCTAGCAGTGACTTTCAACTTTCAATTTGCCTTGGTGAAAATGTGGATTTGAAATTGACTTAACTAGCTCCCGGTTCCTCCAAAATGTCTGAATCACCCACCAGAAACTTATTTTTTCATCTGTAGAATTCGTCAAACAATAATTTATGCTGAATATGCTCGTGTGCAGAATACTCACTTGGAAATAATTTTAGATACAAAACTGCTCTAAAACTGTTTATGTGAGTTGAGTTTTGACATTAGCCTACCACCTAGGCCAGGAGAAGCCGATCCCAGCTGCTGGTAACTAGTAATTTAGCTCCCAATATAAACCACTTCCTCTATAAACAAATCCAAGTTGCCATGTTGCAAAATATTGAAATAATATAATATTTCAGGAACCCTGAAAAAAGCACAACCAAAACTAAAACACTGACAAATAAATCTCCTGGATAGCAGGCGTATGTAAGTTAACAGGCGAAGATGGTGAGATGAAGACATCATTTCATGATGTTGGTATCCTTCCTTCACATTGACACTTTTTAAATGCTCAGGTCAGGCCCCAGGTTGCTGAATCCTGTTACCGTTTAAATCCTGAAGTCACATTTGGATCCTGCGAATCATGAAGGATCCTGTTTCATCCCGTTGTGAAGCCTATAATGGCTCAGAATGAGCCGGACCCCGGGGAGCTTCATCCTTCATCCTCCATGGCAGATCGTCTCCCTGCGCTTTGAAGCCGGTGTGCTGCTGGCGGCCTGCGACCTGCCTGCCACCCAGCCACATCTGTCATCATCCAGGCCTCAACTCTTCCAGCGCAAAATAAGTCTTGCTATAAGAAAGGTTTGAGAGCTCAGCTCTGATGTACAAGACATGCTGCTACACATATTCCCAAGTAACTACTTAACCTCCTTGTTTAAGGAAAAACCCACCCTACTGTACTCTTACACTGTTATATATCACCAATCTGTGATGTTCAATGCATTCCAGGAGTTATTTTGTGATGAAGTGTTGTCATTTCCTTTTTTTGGTGAACCCACTTTACCTCAACCTGCCTTGTCTATTTATACTTCATATAGTGACCTGACATTGCATAATGGGAATATAATTTATTGGGACTTTTTGGTAATTTCAGGATTAATTTAACCCTAACCCTGATGATGTTGTGGCTATGTCTTATGGAGGCAATTTTGGGTTACCTCCACTGATGAACAATGATAATTAAACTTGATGACGATGATGTTGATGGTGATGTGTTTCCCAGAATGCCTTTTGACAACCCCCAGAGAACGGGTGTGAACTTGTTCCATTCAGCCATAGGTTTTACATGTAGGTGGAGAGAGCAATAGAAATAGCGATAGATTTTTCATTTGAGAGAAAGTGAGAATTGCGCCCCTTATAGTCATTGCATTCTGGTCCATTGAAGCTACTGTCAGTAGAGAAATTGGTCTCTCTGCCTCAATTGGTCTCTCTGCCTCTTCTACGATGGATTTATCCCTTTGTGATTGTTAGACAATGATGCTTAAATAGTGAGTCTGACACCAAAACCTGACGTTTACCGGTCATGTTTTTGTAGCTGTGCTTGAAATATCTCAATTTGACGTCACAAAGAAAGACAGAAGAAAAATAGACCACCAAACATCAAAATGGGCCTGGGAATGAAAGGTACATAGCTGTGTTTTTAACAGTGTTAAAGTTTTTTAGGGTGTTTTTTTCTTTAACTTTATTGTAACTTTTTAATTGAATCCCAACTCAAGTGATTGTTTATTAAAAGCAAACTCCACAGCTCATCTTGGATGTCAGCACACAACATATTATTTAATCACAAACCAAAACTAATAACAATATTTCTTCTGTAAACAGCACAACTGCCTTTCTGATTGCTGTAAAGAACAGCATTGTCCGCGTGTCTTTGCCGGCTCGTAAATGACAAAGACCCCTAGGATGCTGCTCAAGCGTTTCTCATAATCAGTGTCGTTACTTTTAATTATCCACTAATGAGTTTCGGTAACAAGTGGGGAAACAAGAGTGGTACAGCTGTGACACAAGATTTACCGCCAGAGGCTCGGCAGAGATGATTCATGTCCAGTGTAATACTCCGACTACAGAAGTGCAAACCGCCGTCACCGGCTAGACATGGGTGGTGATTTCCCACATTGGCTTGACTGGATGACTTAAATGTTTTTGTTTGCGCTGAGAACAGAAATATAAAACACTATTTCGCTATTATATTTCACTATAAAAACTTTTTCAAACAGAGCTCCTGAAATACTCATGCTGCCCACCGTCGTAGCTGTATGTTGTCGTGACATGAAAAATCAAACTACACAATGTGTTTATGCGTATAAAAACTGAATTGAAATTATTATGCCAAATCACCTACATTTTAATCTTATTCACCTTCAAATTTCTCAATGAAGTAATGAAGATTGTGAACAGGAATCAAGGTTAAAGTGTTTTCTCTAATGAATTTTCTCACTTAAAAAACAACAAGATTAACAGAAACACATCTTGAGATGATTTTTGGTATCAGTTGGAGTCACTGCGTAAAGTGCAGGCTAACCCTGATTACCAAATTGCAGACATCTGTCACAGTGTTGCTTCAAGCTGCAGTGATCTAGATTGGCTCGAGGAATCTGGGACGGAGAACAATGTCAGATTATTCTCTCTGTTTCTCACACTCTCTGCAGTGTGCATAAGGAAGCCGCTCTTCTCCATGTGCACAGATTTATCTAGCTGGCCTCTTTCCCTCACCCAGCCAGCATCAAGTAACTGTCTCTGCTCTTCCTCGAGTTTTCTGACTTCACTCCCTGGTCTGTTGCGCTGACAGCTAATGAAGAAGCCTTAGGTTTGACGTCAGCCAGACTCCCTCACCTCCAAGCCCTAGGCACCACCAGGAGCCATGGGAGACACTGTACAGAAGACACACTGAATACAATCTTCTCTCTATAACACACGCTGTAGCCGGTGGTGACCCGGCACAGCGGCCCTATGACTGACTGACTGAATCTATTCCAGTTACTGTGTGACATACTTAACGCTGTTGCCGAGTGAAGTATGTCACACATCTCCCAAAATGTAAACTTTTCAGGAACTAACAAAAAAAAACCCAGTCTGGTTTTTTAGCGTGACCACCATGTATTTTTCAGTTTATCCAGTGGGTTTTGAAAGGGTTTCAAAGACCCAAGTGTTGTAGAACTTTATCAACCCATAGAGGAGCAAGAAAATCACCAAAATTGGAGTGGAACTTTATGGAAAACAACTTTATGGAAAGAGATTAGTGCCAGCAAAGATTGTATTCAATTTGAACCTGTCATGCTCATATTTGACCGTTGAGTTAAGAAAAAAAAGTCTTGTTTTTTATTTTTATTTATTTGTGAGTCATAATTTTTAATTGAATGCGAGTTCTTGACATTGCATGCGATTATTACTGAATTTAAATTTTAACTCAGCTTAATTTCGAATTCACTTTCCCCAATTCAAATTCACTTTTCTCAATATAAATTCCATAATAACTAGAAAATGTGCTCAGTAGAGCACAGACCTCCACCATGTTTGACAACACCCCACAAGGCTTCACCCAGACACAGTGGTGGTTCTTCCCTGCACAACCTTTTGTGTAATATAATAAGTTGTAATATTATGTGAATCTGTTCTAAAATGCACAAAAATGCACCTTTTTGTGGAAGACCCCCCTTCCACCACTATCCCTTTTGACCAATTGACATGAAAAGTAAATCAGTTCTTCCTTGGCCCATAACCAACCTTCATACCAAGTTTTGTGCAAATCTGTGCCCAACTTTTTGAGATATCCTGCTAACAGACGGACAGATGGACAAACACAAAAACACACAGACACAGGTGAAAACATTACCTCCTTGGCGGAGGTAATAATAAAGAGATCAATAATAATGAATCTCTTTTGATACATACTGTAGAACTGTTATGCTAACAGTATCATAACTCATAGTGTTGTAAAGGCATCATGCAGGCACAGACTGAAATGCTTGTATGTGGGTGGCACAAGGAGTAAAGTAATAAAAAAACATTCAAGGTTCAATGTTTGCTATATGTTCAGAAGCGAAGACCTGCATGGGTGAGTCATCCAGCCCTTTGAATGAACTGATCAAGATCCACACCAAATACGTCAATGCCTGGTGAATCACGCTCATGCTGATTCCACTACTGGCGAGCTGTGGGTAACTTCACACTGTTCCGGGTTGGTGGCACAACCGGTGAGCTCGGTGTTGTTTCTGTGAAGCGGAAGCCCGGCTTGATTGGAGAGACGACACACACCGCTAGTTTCTGAGAAGTGATATAAAAGCAGGTCCCGGAGGTGGTCGCTTTTTGCATTTGGAGTAAACCCACTCCGCTATGTTGCCGGGGGAATCTGAATTGGGAACACAGGATATGACTGACTGCTTGTTGTTTGTCATTAAAAACGGTTGGAGAGAAGATGGGCTTTTATGAAGCAAACAGGAAGGCAAGAATTGAGAGAGAGAGGGCCGTATTCTCCCTGATTTGGCTTCTGTAAATGAGAAAAGATGAAATACTTTATGAAAAACCGGCAGCCCGGAGGATAACTTATTCAACTGTGAGGCCACCAATCCATACTCTGGGTGTTGTTGAACAAAAGGAACATTACTCGGCCAATTCACGCTCTCAAAGCACTAGACAGAAGAAACAATAGCTCTATCTCATTAACTGCATTAACACTTAAAAAAAAAATGGCAGAATAGAGAACCTCATTAATTTCCTTGCTGTATATAATGGTAATTAATGCAGTTCTTGCTCGCTCTTCTATTTTTACACTTCATTAGAGCAAGGTGCGGGTCTGCTCACGTTCTATTGGATAATATCTCTTGGCTGATGAGGTCATCAGCCCGGGCAAACAATTGAAGGTCATGATCACTAGAGGCTGGTATCACAGGAGAGACTTTCGCAGTGCATTTATCAAAACCTTGATGTTTTCGGACACACGTAGAAAGACTGATTGGGTACGTGAGCCAGCAAAACGCTCCTGCCCCCTGTCAGATCTATATTTATGATATTCTGACTGAGGGGGAAGGCAATTTCTCTTCCTTTTTTTTTGCACACATGTTTGACGTCAAGCCTGCACTTAGTCATCCCCTGCAAACTTTGCACTTGATTCAAAAAGACATAAATAATTTCAGTGGGGGGAGGTGAGGTCTATTTTTTTACTGAAGGAGGCCTATTGTTGTCAACACAAAATGAAATAATGTAAAGTGAACTGTGCATTTGTCTAGGCAACTGATTCCCTTCACTTACAGTGACATGTTTTGAAAATCCGCACCTTTGTTACAGCAATGGTCTTGAATGTTTTTGATGAAAAGGGGAACAGCGGGTCGCACAGATGTGAAGAAATCTAAAATCAAACACATGCGTCCCCTTTGTGAAGCTCCAGTGTGACAATGCCTAAGAAGCCTGAATGCCTAATTATCAAATCATGTTGTTTTTATAGTTCTCCTTCGGTGTTCAAGAACAACCAGCACTATTTAATTCACTTATTGCACAGCTAGTTTCACTTGGCTGATGATTTTTCTTCCTAAATTTCCTGCCATTTACTTGAGGAAGAGATCTGGAAAAAGATTGTGCTCCACCAACAGCAATCAAACTAATGCTGTTATTAGAGAGGCAGAGCAAACCAAATCTCTCACTAAACTCAATCAATACAATGGAAATAAAGCATTAACAGCACTTGATTGAGTATCAGATGACCCATGATGTCCTCTATAGCTGGATAGACTCGCCCAGACATAATTACAATATGTCCTGATGCTGATGTAAGCTTGTTATGCAACACACACAGTGGTTGATTCAATTTTGTTACATTATGTAAGTATTTCTTATAAGCAGGATTGTTGTGCTGTAGGTAATAGGAAAAGAGTTTAATATTTAATCTCTTCTAAAGTACTTTGGCCTGTCTGACTGAACTGGCTCAGTCTTGGTGCGGTCAGCCAACGTCAAAACAGATGTAGCACCAAAGGGGAGGAGTTTGGAAGTTAAAAGCGGGCATGACGGTAAACGTTTATGGCATTCCTCATCTGAAAGCGCTTGGAGGGACTGTGGTTTTAAGGAAACCAACAAGCGACTATTTCCACTCCGAAACTAGACGACTACATGTGCAGCTTAGGTGTAAAAGGGACAAGGATGCAAACAGCCGCCACACACCTCCACCAATCCGCAGCTTTGATTTAAAGTTGAGGTTGCCTAGCAGCAAACACAATGTATCCCGCTAGCTTCCTCACTACTCTTCAGCATACCTTGCTGCTGTGGTTAAAGCAGTGTGATGAATGGTAGGAAATGTATTAGGCCTATCTGCAGTAGGCATGTTCTTTTTTTGTCCTGCGCAAACCTGTTTAGTTCATTGCAGCAATAATAAAACACACCTGCTCAGGTATTGCGGCCTTTATACAATGATTACCAGCACACAGTCTGAAAAGTTTTCTCAAAGATAGTAAGTAAAAAAGAAAGCTTTCTGGTTACCACAGCTTGGCAAAGAAACTAATTATCAGCACAGCTGGAATTAATCTCTGATCAGTCAGATTGCTTGGTTGAAACTACTCCCAGTATAAGATTAATTAATGTTTTAACTTTGCTATTATTCAAATTCAGCCGATAAGATCACCCTCATGATTAAAAACCTGCGCTGTGCTTACCTAGTGACTTCAAATGGTATTCATGCATTAGTCAATGTAATGCACCGCATTGTTTTAGTGCATTCATTTTTCAAACCTGAAAATGAGTAAATGCTCTTCTTTTCTCTGTAACCTTGAGTGTACAGTCTTCCCCTTCCTGCTCTTGTCCATTTGGTTTTTGTTTTTCTGTTTCACCAGACAACAACTGCAGCAGTGAATATGCAGGACTGCCTCTTCACTGAGCCTTCAAGGGCTTAGCACACACCATAAAGTAGGCTATAGGAAGTATGCCAAAACAGCAAGGTCGCAATTAGCATCCTCCATTTTCCCTTCTTCATTATTTTTTATCTCATCCCTTGTCTCTCGGGTGCATGAAGGTCTTATTCCCTGCTCTTGCGCCCGAGTGCCATAATATATGTAACGACTATGATGTGAATAATGTGTGGCGTGCGCTGTGCTTATTCAACACCAGTGTCATTTTGCACTTGACTGATTAGCCCTGAGGACAGTTGGAACGCTTCAGAAATATTATAATTGTGCTTTTCTGCTGTCCTGATGAGAGCATGCCGGAGTCGTGTTGAGAAGGGAGAGAAGCTCTGCTGTACTTTGTTCCCGACTGCAATCAGCCTCAGATCAGCTGAGTCTTTTCAACTAGTTAGTTACACTTGTCAGTGGTCCCATCACCCAGGGGAGACAACACCTCTGCACACATAATGAGTGTGTTTACATGCACAGTTTGTAAACACACTCCAGTATTCCTGACAGCAGCTCATATCCAGCTTCAGGTTAAATTCGGGATAAGCTGTTTTTATGCAGCTTCAGATTCAGATCACACGTGTTTGTATGAATTGTATGAACTGTATATCCCTCTAAATATGAGCAGAATAAACAGTAAAAACAGTAGAAAACAGTAAAAAGAATATGGTGTTTACATGCCTCAGTATCCTGGCTATGTCAACATACCTCAGATATCATGGCATATTAACTGGGTTATTTTACGATATGGTGTTTAACATGCAGCAACTCTTTAACAGAATACTTCAGTATCTGGAATAGGCCTAATATCGGAATAGACACTATATGATACAGTATTACAGTCGTGACTTCATGCATCAAATGCAATAAGAGTCAGAGTGTCAACTTTGACAGATTAGCTGTGTAGAACTTGCGGTTATACCCAAAGCCATCATTCATATGACTTCAAATTTAAGATAAACTGATTTCTTGACCCTGCAAACATTCCCTTTGGTTTTGGAATCAAGTCTCTATCTCCCTTAGTTTCATAGTTATGGCTAAAATAATAATAACTAGAAGGGCACTCGGAGAGCGCCCTTCTAGTATGGCTTGTTCGTGAGTCGCATCCGGATCCACTCCAAAATGTAATGGGTTCTACCTTGGCCCATGCTACACCCTTCCACAAATTTTCATGAAAATCGGGCCAGTAGTTTTTCCATAATCCTGCTAACAGACAAACAAACAGACAAACAAACAAACGAACGGCACCGAAAACATAACCTCCTTGGCGGAGGTAATAATTGTCTATTCCAGGAATTCAATCTGTCCACCAAATTTCATGGAAATCCATAGGTTTTTCAGATCTCCTACTGACAGACAAATTAACAGGGCCGAAAACATAACCTAGGTAAAAAATAATATGGTGCAAAACACAACATACACACACACACACACACACACACACACACACACACACACACTGGCACTGCATGCCCTCAAACAATATTACCACCTCCCCTGGTTGTATATCCTATTATGTGCATAAGCACGTTCTGTGCTGCTGCTCTCAGTGTGTTGTACTCATTACCTATTTAAAGAGTCTTGTGTTTTATTCTCTCGGGTTGAGCTTTAAGTAATGCTGTTTCCAATGAAAAAGGATTTAAAAGTAATTCACAACAGATTGCCAACTGGTGACTTTCTCAAGCATACTGTGTGTTCTGTTAAACAAACTCAATAGTAAATGACCTTTTAGTTTTATTCCAGATAAATTCATACTTGAATGCATGGAAACAGGGATTGATAGTAAATGAGAGCATAAGCAGGTCCTTATGTAGCATATGTTTACATCTTCCTATTAGAGATCTATCAAAGGCTTGGAGCAGCTTTGCTTTTCAAGAAAAGCTCCCAGTGAGGAGAAGATTGCTATTCAGCTGCTGTAGCTGAGTTGTTGTGCTCAAGTGTAACTGTGCCTATAAAAAGCTTGTAGCTATTATTTTGATACCGTACACACACAACTTTTGGGGAATGTGCAAATAGTCACCCACAGGTAATAGTAAAATAATTTGTTTGTAATAGGTCACTTATATTGGTGTTTTTCAAAACCCGCTCAAGAGGGATTTGAAGATGAAAACAAGAGGGAGCTTTGAATCCGGGTGGATCCCCCTCCAGCCTCTTTTCCCAACATCACTTCAATTTGAAACACTTGCTTGGTGTAGTAAATTGGCATTTGCCTCGCCATAGCATGCACAAACATTCATTCATCAATCTGTCCTCTCTCACATTCCCCCTCTCCATCTGTCTCGCTCAGTCTCCTCCCTTCCACTCCCATCTCCTTGTCTGCTTTCATTTCTCGCTCTCCTCCCTGCCTTCGCGCTCAATCCTCTGTCTCCCTTCCCCGGTTCCCCCCTCATGTCTCTTTTTCTCCTGAGGACTACGCCAACTAGACTCATGAATACATCTGCGTCATCCTATCCGTGCAGCTACGTCAACCCTACTTAAGGAATCTGGGGGGGTGTTTTGTGTTGCACCCTCATCCATAAAGAAGAGTGCGTGAAGTGTGGAGGGAAAAAATGGGGATAAACGACGGTAAAGAAGCAGAGGGAGCAGAGAGAGAGAGGAGCTTACAGAGCAGGGGAAGGTTAAAAGAATGTGTGAGACTAAGATAGAGGGAAATGTAAAGGAGAGGAGAAAGAAGTGAGAGTAGCAGGAAGAGTAGGAGAGAGGGGAAAAAAGAGGAAGAGAGAGACGAGGGTTTGGGGAAGAGGAGGGCAGATCTTCCTGAAGGCCTCTCTGCTTGATCAAAGCCTTTCTGCCACTTAGCCAACATTAACCCCCCCAACTGTAAGTACAAAGTATTGCATATTAAAATGATTATTGTATGTAAATTTTAGAATAATTATACTTTGAATAAGCAAACCGAAAATTCAGGTCCAATCAAGTAGGCTGAGCAGTGGAGATATGATAGAAATATATCTTTACTTTACATGTTTCTTAGCTGTGACACCTGCAGTTTGGAGATTAGATCTAAAAGGAGACATTTTGAGAAAGGGCAACCAGCTTTCTGCTCTACTTTAAAGCAAATGTGGTCTAAAGGAAATGCCAAAGATGCTCTTTGACACTGTATTTGGTTGACAGACCACCGGATAATACAAATAACATTCCCTTATCCAAAATATAATGCCACCCCATTGCTCTCTCCACAACTTAATGTTATCCCACCCAAATCCTCTTCATAGGCTTATAATGGACTTTGATTCAATAGACTGCCAAACATTTTTAAAAAAATCCTGGAAGTGGATGCCATTAGAAGGAAATCTAATAAGCAATGGCAGAGGGGAAGCTCATCCCTGACACTGAGGGCCGGGCTGCTATTATTGCTCTGGGACTTATCTCTCATTAATCGCCTCTCTCTTATCTTCAAAGGACAACGAGCTTCCAAAAATGGATGCAACGAAGAAGGCAGGGAAGCTGTAGCCTCTGAATGTGAAGATATTTAACCTGTTCATGGGAGAAACGCCAGTATTCTTCATGTGTGGCTTTAATGCACAGACCCAGAAATACTACATTACCAGTCAAAAGTTTGGACAAACACATTTTTCTATATTTTTACTATTTTTCACATTTTAGAATAATCATAAAGACATCAAAGCTATGAAATAACACAAAAAAAGTCTTAAACAAATCAAAACTATCTTATATTTTAGATTCTTTAAAGTAGCCACCCCTTTGCCTTGATGGAAAGGCAAAGGCTTTGGAAAGAAATTCATACATAAGCATCAACTTCACTATTTATATTTGTCTAAGAAACAAATTTCAAGCATTTAAGCATAAGCCTTTAGATCAAAATGGCTTAAAGATAAGGAAAAACATAGTACATTCAATCAGGTGTGTCCAAAGTTTTGACTGGTAGTGTATCTAGTTTATATTTTGTATATCTTCACTTAATGATATGGTTTATAATGACAGAATGACTGTCTTTTCTAATAACTTTTCTTTTCTTGTGAAAGTCCATCCTAGAAATGTTTCTTAACTTATTTGGATGGAGCAGTGTGCTTGCATTGCCATCTCTGTAAAAATGTCAAAATCATTCATTCTTCACAGACATGACCCACTGTAGCTCTTACATCATCACCAGCGTCAGACATGCCCCAGTCGAGGATGCTAAAGATGGATCACATCTAATTGGCAGGTACTGAAAGAGGACCAAAAATATTCTCTCCTCCACCTTTGCCAGGCAGCCCAAACAGGGAATCGGAAACTCAGCTGACTGCGGTTAAAAAAGACTCGGTGAGGTGAATCTGTCAGTAAATATGACCCACTGAGCCTCAGATGTCTGACTCAAAACTCTGGGGGAAGCTATTTTTTCCATTGCTCAACAATGTTCCGATTCATTTGGTTGCATACATACCAAATATATATTCTCTATCTCTTGCTCTTTTTAGCCTCTCAGCCTCCATCCTTTCTCCCTCATTCTTCCCTCCTCTTTATTAAAAAGCTGTGGCTTACAGAGAAAGTGCCATCTGTCCTTGGCAGACTCGGTCCTGGCACTGGTTCTGACACGCTACTATAAATATAATCAGGACATATGTGATGGAAACACACATGTCTGTAGAGATTACATATAGGCTGACGTGATGGGGGGGATATGTATCACTTCAAATGTGGTAATGTCAATATTGGCATTACGCAATAGCGAATGCAGGTTGTGTGCGATTTGAATGAACTGATTGATTTTGTCAGCTCGTGCGACAAAAGAGGGTTTTGATGATTAAAAGATACATACAGCCCGTCTCCCAGCGCCCCTCTCCTCCCCCGGGAACATCAGATCTTCATCCAGCAGCTCAGTGTTATTCTTCCGGACGATTGATTTCCCTGATGCGCCGAGCAGGAGAGGGAGTCTGTGTCTGCGTGTCGGAGCAGCGGACCGAGGCCAGCTGTGTGTCTCCGTGGTCTCTGTCCCTCTTCGCCGTCCGCCGCCTATCGCTGTCTGTCTGACCCACTTTCCTCGGCCCGGCCCGCCGAGGCCGCTTGGACCGCACTCAGACCTGATGAGAGGAGGGGCGGAGCTGCAGGGAGGTGATGATCCCCGCTGAGGATGGAACTGGATCAAGGGCACGGACACCCATTTGCACGTGTGCGAATAAACACTTCTAAATATACACATTAGGGCTAGACCGATATATCGGTTTGCCGATATACTGGGACGATGACAGCCTTTTATTGAATATCGGATATCGACCAGTTCAGCTCCAATATAATGGAGGGTCCTCTCTGATCACAGCTAGACAAAAACATTCTGTAAAATCCCATTCCGACCAGATGGTTCACCTTGCCTTAAGGAGCTGCTAACTATAATTTATTTCATTATTCTGGAGAGTTTTGTTGTCCTGTGATGGTCTAAATGTTGTCAGAGGCTTTTCCACCCTAAACAAGAATAAAATTCCGGGGGAAACGCTAATTATATGGATTTATTTTGGCATGAAAAAATGATTTTGTGCATGAAAACACTCATGCACACAAGCACCTCAACACACACACACACACACACACACACAGCAAACAGTTTGTGTTCACCAAGGGACATTGCCATTTTAGTGAATAAACAGCAGAGGTGTTGGGAAAGGTTTGGAGATGATGGTTTGTTGAACAAAACATGTACAGCACACAAACAAGTCAGTAGAATAAAAAACAGACATCCTGCTGAACTATTTTAAAAAATATTTATCACCAAGACATACTGTATGCGGAAACAACTTTCACTACAGGCGGTGACAGAAAAACATGGCAGTCATGATGTAATTTCCATTCTGGATCGTGACACAACTGTCTGCACAGATAATTAAATTAAATTAATTACAATAAAATGGCCAATGACAGAGGGGCAGGGAATGTAAAAGCGAACAAAAAATCTAGTTAAAAGATCTCGTACACTACCCTCCTCCTGTGTGTGTAACCATATGATTCATAACAACACACGCGCACCATGGAGACCGTGGAGAATAGAGATGATGACGGGATAATGTGGCCATCAATTTTTGGAGTCAGGTTCTATTGTAGTTGTGAGTCACCTGCTTCGTAGCGTTCATGGAGAAGACTCAGTATGGCTGACAATGAAGAGATGAGCTCACTTCCCTCTCACACTGTAATGAGGATCCAGTGGCGAACTTAACGACCTTTTTACATGATTAAATTTGTACAACTCATTAGGCAGCGGTGATTGAATATGCGGACGTGTAAAAAGGTGCGGCTTACGAGCTGGTGACCTTGTAGCCCCAGCTCTGTGCATTTAAAAAAAAACACTCTTGAACTTCTTAAATCTGCTGTGATCATTTTTAGCGCACCCCACGGCAGCCAATCCCAGCCACAGCAGAGAGCTTTATTCCCAGGGCGGCGACCAATCAGGACTCCTGTCATCGGATCACTAGGCTTGGGCTTACAATCGATTCCTCTCTGCTTACCGCCTGGAGCCACGGGGCGAGAGTCTCGTTGAAGGAATACCATTGTAACCTTCAAGTTTTCATGTATAAAAGATAC
The DNA here is from genome assembly GCF_046629955.1 of Centroberyx affinis. Lineage (NCBI taxonomy): Eukaryota > Metazoa > Chordata > Actinopteri > Beryciformes > Berycidae > Centroberyx > Centroberyx affinis. The sequence goes on from NW_027278916.1 coordinate 206,857, forward strand.
TTGGGTGATCCCGGGTGGTTTTGGAGGCTGAATTGGATGCGCTCGTTTTGCAATCAATATTTGTTATGAATCCCACTTTCCTCAGCTGTCAAATCTAGCTTTTGAGAGGGTGTCATGTTTTCCCCACAACCAATCAATTAATAATGAGTTGATGACGTTAATTAGTCTCCTCAGCATTCAAGACTTGAGGTGGTATAAGAGATGCATACGGGATGTGCAGCAACTTAGGTCCAGAGTGAAAAAATAAATCTGCAAAAGAAAAGACACAACACATGTACTCAGTTTTCTTTTTTCACCAGTATAATTGGATGCCTACAGACTTTTCAAAATGTCTCTGCAAAACCTTTAAAGAGGAGGAATTGTGTGAAAGGATTGCATGTGTTGATGGTGAGGGATTTGAGCAGAGGGCTGTGAAACAAGAGCTTTCTCTTTATGTTCATAAAGTACTTATTGCATGAGGTGCTTGCTTTGATGGTAGGAGAATCCAACAGGATTTTTCCATAACAAATGGTGACGCACATAAATGCTCGAATAGAAAAATTAGTATATGTTCTCTCTCTCTCTCTCTCTCTCTCTCTCTCTAGTGGCCTGTGTGTGTGTGTGTGTGTGTGTGTGTGTGTGTCTATGCATGAGTGTTTCTACGCATATGTGTGAGAACACCACATGTTTGCATCTGTGTTTTTCTACAAATCCTCTATTTAGGCATGCAGAATGCACTCCAGTCCAGCGATACCTATTAATCACAATGTACTTCCAAGTGAGATGGCATATCTCCTCAACTGTCAAAGCGTCTCAGGACGAAAACAAAGACAATTGCGGGGGAAACAATGTGACTCGGCACGGAGGAAGAGCTACTAAATGAAAGGAGACGTTCTGACGTGATTGATCTGGGTGCCAAGTCAACCAGCTCGCCTTCAGCTCCGAGTGAAAATACAAAAGACTCCCTTTGTGGCCGACAAAGGAGGTGTCTTCATTTATTTTGTTTTTTTTCCAATGTGCCCCTCACTAGTGAGGAAGTCAAAAATAGCTCGCTCATGCCGCAAATGGAGAGATGAAAGAGTGAAAAAAAAATAAGGCACTTTGGGGAAGGAAGGCTTTCCAGGCTAATTGTGGTAGCTCCTCATGCATAGTGTATCAGCACGCACAGCCTTGTGTCTGTAGCCTTCATGCCAGCAGAAACAGCCTCCCGTGGGCAGCTGGGGGGAAATGAACTGTGCCTAAAATGAAAACATGAGTGTTTGTTCCCAGCATTTCGTTGAAAAATGACATGGAGGAAGGCTCAGTAGTTTTGGCTGTATTATGTCATTAGGGGGTATTCTCATGCAGAGTAAGGTATGGGTCTCTATGCAGTGGTAACGTTCTATAGGGAGAGAAATTACCTATTAACACAAGGCAATTGATTTTGTTTTGAGCCGCTAAAGTACCGTGGACAGGATCTCTGAGTAGAGTAGACCTAATATTGTTATTGCTGTGTGACATGCAAAGTGTGATGCATTAGCTTACATAATTTCCCCCCATTCCAATTCGGGGAAACCATTAAAAATTAACGAACCCTCAAAAATGGTTGCTCTCCAGTCTATAAATTTCCTTTTTAATTATTATAAAGCATTCAGGCAGAAAGATTCCCGGGACTTCACGCAGCTGAAATGCACAAGGTATAAAACCACCTTCCTGGAAGAGGAGACAGGAAAGGTGAGGATGGGCAGTAACGGCCTGAAGGGACGGCGATACAAATCTATCGTTGCTCCGTCTGTGAACTTGCACCAGGCTGAGAAATGTGTCTTGCCATCTGTGGGAAGTATAATTATTTGGATTTTTATACTTTTTATGTATTTGTATATATGTATCTGTTGTCCATATTTTGCTTAATAGTTAAGTAAGTAAGTAAATCTTTCTTTATAGAGCACCTGTACCTGTACAAGAGAGAAAATATAGAATAAAAGCTAA